>NC_141768.1:29929400-30229400 GCF_051362555.1 Lingula anatina
TCTGACATAAGATGTCATTCAAAAGAATAGAACACCCCCAGAAAACCATATCACCAGTGTGATGTCAGTATTAATTTTAGGCTAAGATATTAAAGAAAATGATAAGCCTCTGGACAGTGATATGTTACACAGTCAAAAAACTCATTACAGTAAATCATGAAAAGTCATTAATAGTGGGCGTGACCTCCAGCACGCTTGCAGCGCCCTCATCCTGCATGGCATACCCTGTGACAAGTTTTTTAGAGTTTGGATGGGGATATCATTCCACGCAGTGATATTTGCATGTCGTAGTTCATCACCATTTACCGACCGATGACCATAGCTATTAATTCTGTGAGTTATTTCCGCCCACAGATTTTCAATTGGATTTATATCTGGAGAGTTCGCAGGACACGGCAGTTGCTAAACCCATTGGTTTCGAAGAAAAACAGTGATTTTGCTAGCTCGATGTGGGGTTGGGCAGTCGTCTTGGTACACAAAGTTGTTCCTGAAGATGACTCTTACAAGTTGAAGCATTGTTTGCTGTAGAATGTCTCTGTAGGAACCCTGGTTGAGGTTGCCTCCTAGAAAAACCAACTGGTTCTGGGCACCGGCATGAAATGTTCCCCAAACAGAGACGTTACCACCCCCTGCTTGCACCCTAGGCAGTACACAATCATCGTTTTATGCCTCTCGTACACGTCGAAGGACACAGATTCGACCTTCAACCCTAAAAACTCCACATCCGGCCTCATCACCGAAAACGGCGTGATTCCAGTGTTTTGGCTGCAAATGCAAGTGGTCAACAGCCCATTGCAGACGTTACTGTATATGACCTACTGTTAACAGTGGTTCACCCATTGGTCTTTGTGCAAAATAACCGGCTTGCATTAATCTCTAGTTCACGAGGGACATTGACACGGGCGTTTGAATGACATTCTGCCACTCTTTTCTGAGGACGCTGGTTGTCTTTGTACGACCACCACGGCGCACTCTAAGGAGAAGGCGATCCTGTCTTCTTGGTGTGATACGCGAACACCCTGGTCGAGGTATTGGAGTAGGTACCCCTATTGTAGCATTTCTTTTGAGGACTTTACTAACGGTTCCCGATAAATGTTGCATTGCCTGGCAATGGCTGTCTGTTTCTGGTCATTTTCTCCGAGAACAAGAATCCCATAGTAAGCTGCGTTGCTTAGCTGTCGAACCATATCTTCTCTAAGGCACCTGTCAAGTTTCAGACCCCTTTGTTGCTTCTCTAAATACACCCCAAAGATTTGCAAACCCATGCGTTTTTATACAAGGGCAGAAATTGCCGAAAAGACCACCCCTCACATTACTGACCACAGAACATGCAACTGCATGCATCAATTGTTTCGAGAGTTGTGTGGTAATTAGGTAACTCACCTGGCTACACATGGAGTGACACCTTAGTTTTGAATTTAAAGTAGTTAGAGAGAAAATAAATATTTTGTAGAAAATTTTCTCGCCAAAAATAATATCCCATATTTAGTAGTAACCCTATATACAACTTGAAACTATATGCTGGCATTTGGTCGGTTTTTGTGGCAAAAAAAATTGACTTTGTATGCATCTTTAGTTGACGGGGGTGGTGTGTGTGTGTGTGTGTGTGTGTGTGTGTGTGTGTTTCTGGGATTAATCGCTATATGAAAAGAAAATATAATCTTAGGTCCCTGTCAGAAGCCTTCGTAATCAAAACTAAATGAATGTAACATAAAAATAACAAAACATCTAGTGAAATCAAAAATTTCTGTCAGATAATGCATTAGTAATGTAAATTACCCGAGTATTTGTAAAAACGATCTAGTAGAATAAAAAATTGCTGAATGGATTAATATGTGTACTGTCTTTTTTAAAAATTGCATTTCATGTTCTGAGTGGTATACCAACCATTTTGAGCAATAGTGTACCTGTAATGGATCTATCTGTATTTGGGTCTAAAAATACGTGGATCTATAGGTATGCGGATTTATAAGTACGTGGGTTTATGTGGACGTCGTATCTATAGGAACGTAAATATGTAGGACGGTGGTAAAAAATCGGATCTCTACGTATTTAAATCTAAAAAGACGTTTTTTAAAGTTTTTCTTTTATGTATCTATCGGTAACGGGAGTATAGGGACGTGTAATATTTTGGGACTAAATTTTATCGGTACGTCCCCATCGGCCAGTGCAAAAACATGCATGTTTCACCGGATTTCATTTGTCTACGTTTGTGAATGTACAAGTATTAAATTGAAGGAAAATGACTTCAATCAGACATCTTCTTTGGTTCACTTTTTATTCAATAGATTTTAATAGCACAAATTCAAATCATCTTCAGTTTTGCGCTCGTATTATTAATTCTAAAAGAGAAAAAATTTATCTTTTAAACATATAAACCACTTACGATAACCTTTTCTTATTTCCATTTATTTGGGTAACTTTTTTTATTACTTTGAAATCTTCCAAAATATTTATGTCTGATTGTCCTCCTGCTGACAACTTCGTTTCCAGCCTCGCACCGGCCGAGATGAACATAACTTCCGGACAGTTTATTACTCAAGCCAATCTAATTTGCATATAAGAGAAAAATACATTTTTTCTTGGTTTTGAGTTGTGAGCACATTTTTCATTTTCCCCAACAAAAGCAATGTCCCCTTACACTAAAAAAACTTCGAAAGATTTGATCGACACCCCCGTTAATTAATCAAATCAATATATATAACTTTCATATCACAGACGTGAATCTCGGTTTTCAAGCCCAAGTCATAAAATTATTAGATAGCGCCGATAACTGCGCTGGCCCAAAGTAGGTCAATTGCCTGTATAAAAATCCCATACGATTATCGATTTTTGGGTAATGACAGATTTGGGGGGTAGCATGCATGGAAAATTGTCAAGATACCAGCAAAATATTTGGGACTCTTGAAACCACTTAGAAACAGAGTTTATTGAAAACTTTTTAAAAGGTTAAAAAAACTAATCATTTTCTTTCGTTTTGCGACTTACATCTTTGCAGATATCTTAGCAGAATCTATATTTCACCTATCTCTCCCCCAAAATGTTGCAGACCGCGTTAACTGTTTCGCTGTACGCGAAATACGACTCAGCAAACGATAGTGTTGAAGGAGCAAGGGGCAGGTACCCTGAGTATCAAGGCACAGTAAAGCTAGCTAGTTAAACTATTCATATCGCTTTACTGTTTGGTAGTGCTGATATGGGTTATATATATATATAAATCTAGAACGTAAGGTAGGGGCAGGATGGGTTGGATGTAGGGAGAGGGTGCTCACTGAACATTTCTAGCCACTCCAGTCTTTAGAGCTGGAAGTAACGAAGCGTGGGGGATGTCCATTTGTATGCTGCGTGAATATATATATATATATATATATATATATATATATATATATATATATATATATATATATATATATATATATATATTCACGCAGCCTGACGTACAGAAACCTCAATAAATTTTGCCTCATTTGAACTATTTATTCATCAAAGACTATCAAAAATAAATTTAATAAATTTAAAATGTATAAAAATGTATATAAGCGTTTACATGGGATACTTACTTCATTTCTCAATTGACGTTTTTTGTGAACTTGTGAGCCATCTGACATTATATTTGAAAAAAATAATGACGTTGCATACGTAGCTTATTTCATGGGGCTTACTTGAAACCGGTTTTGTTACTCTAACTCATTCCTAGTTTCATGTCAACAATAAAAATATTTAAAAAAATACCACGAAAAGAGGTATTTGATTGAAGTTTCATTTTTTTTTTATTTTGTTTTTACCATGGATCATGGACATAATAAGAGATTATGTCCATGTTTTTACTTATATATTATATATAATAATAATTCTGGTGAGAATGATGCCATATAGTTGACTGGGGTCTTGGCCAGTGCAAACACATATGTTTGTTTCACTGAATTTCATTCATTTGTGAATGTTGTATAAAAAATCAGAAAATTTCTTTAGTTGACTCAGCACTTTGTTCAATAGCTTAAAAGGTGCAAATTAAAATTATTCTCAGCTTTGTACGTTTACAGACTAAATCTTAATTTGAAAATCTTTATTAAACACACTGGAATCCACTTCTGATAACTTTCTCATATTTCCGGTGATTCTGATTCTGATTTTTTTTGTATCTCTTTAAAATCTCCCTAAATACTTAAGTCTGATTGCCTTTCCGCTGACTTCTTTTGCAGCGTCATTTAGATTGTGCTTGCACCAGCCTCGTTACGGATCACTTCTGGCCAGTTTATAACTCAAGGCAATCCAATTTGCATATAAGAGAAAAATGCATTTTCTTTTCTTGGTTTTGAGTTGTTAGCACATTTTTCATTTTCCATGAAAAGCAATGCCCCCTTACACTAAATAAACTTTGAAAGATTTGATCGACGCGCGCTGTTTATTTATTAGTCAAACCAATATCAATAACTTTCATATCACAGACGGAATCACGTTTTCAAGCCCAAGGAATAAAACTGTCAAATAGCGCCGTTAACTGTGCTGGCCCAAAGTAGGTCAATTGCCTGTATAAAAATCCCATACGATTATTAATTTTTAGGTAAGGACGGTTTTGGGGGGAAGCACGCAAGATAAAAGTATCAAGATGCCAGCAAGATATTTGGGACTCTTGGAACCACTTAAAAGCACAGAATATTGAAAACTTTTTAAAGGACTAAAAACGAATCAAATTCTTCAGATTTGCGACTTTAATCTTTGCAGACATTGGCAGAATAGGTTTTCACCTATCTCTCCCCGAAATGTTGCAGACCGCGTTAACTGTTTCGCTGTAGAGAAACCCGGGATATGAACCAGCAAACGATAATGTTGAAGGAACAACGGGCAGGGTTGTGTGGATGAAGGGGGGGGGGGGGGGGGGGCTTATTCCTGTCACTTTTACCAGTCACGTCAGTCTTTACAGGCAATTTTTTGCCCCGTGAAAAAATACACATGAGAATAAGACATAACATGTAATATCTTACAGTTAAATAATTTTAAAAACACCACTGGAAAAAGTGCTTGATTGAATGTTTCCTTGCTTATATATTCTTTTTCTGCTATTTTACTTATATTATATTATGATATTACTGCTAATCAACTGAAAAAAGCTAAAGCATAACGTAAATATCCAGTCTTGAAGAAGGAATTCTCAACCCCACCCAAACCCCAACCTCTGCCCCTTTCTATGAATTTTTCTGTCATTCAAATCAAAGAGATAGTGTCTATTTCTTTGTTCAAATAAACAGTGTCAATACTCAAGAGTGCACAGTACGTGTCATACAGTGAAAACGAAGCCATGCTTGGTATGTGCATTGTGGATGTGCCAACAAGGAAGGTAGATGTTGTAAATCACTGGCTAGCCATTTAGAACAAAATTGTGAAATCAAAAATTGGATAAAATATCAAATCCTAATACAGGGACTGGTCAAGAAATGATTCATATAGATTACCTTTGAATAGCAGAAATTTAAAGATTAGCTATTATTTACTACCTCCTGTCTTTTTTTTAAAGGATAACATCTCTTCATGCGAGATTCATATTTCACAATGAATACATTGTTAACCACTTATAGAAATATAATAAATTCTTTTCAACCATCAAACCGCTGTTAGCACAATTATTCTGGAATCTTTGCTTGCCACTGGATCACATTACCTCCATAGATGACTAATCTCTATAATAATTTCTTAAGAGATTATAACAAATAACCGAATGTAGAAATGAGGCACAAGCGTCGCTTTGGTTGCAAAATGAATGCTCAATCATCAGCCTATGGTCAGCATGTGAAGTATTATAATTATTTTATCCCATACTTAAGGACAAAGAAAAGTCACCGTCCAGTGTAAACGGGGTTTAGGGCATCTTTTCTTTCAGATGTGTAGTAGGGTAAAATGCCCTTAAAATTATGTTTTTGAGTTATTTGTGTATTTATATTAATCAAAAAATATCTAACATTGGATGTAATTTTTTTTTTAATGTTTTTTTTTTAGTTTACACAGAAAAATGTCTTTTGATGAGTTTTTGAATTGGCATGCGCCCCAGTCAGACTGACGAATGGGCCACACCTCAGTTGGTAAAGACCGTTGCCATGAGGGGGCAAAGCAAAATTAATGAGTTATAAGCCGATTACCTGTGTGGTAACAGGTCATAGGTCTTACATCGGCTAAGCAGTGAAGAAGTTGAGTAAGCCATGGGGAAGAGTAAAGTGTGTGTTAAAAGTACATTTCCTGAGGAAACAAAGAAAATTTTGAAAGAGAGTATGCGCTGCAGGTGGGGAAAACCACTTTTTGTTCAGTCGGACAAAGAAAGATCTACCAGGAGAAAAACCATATATAAATACCCCTGTACAACACGTGGTTCCTCAACACATCAGACCTAGTCATAAAATAAATTGATAAATAACTTTATGTTGGCCTAAAGTACGGTGAGTGAACTGGTATTACACGCAATCTACTTCAAAAGATATGAATATATAGACTTTTTTTTGCAATCATCACGTGGTTTCAAAACTCACCTACACCCTGTCATTTTAGCCAAAAGCGCCTTTCTTTTATCTTTGCTGCTATTTCGAGAGCTAGTACTCTAAAGTAATCACTGGATTTTTATGTTGAACTGACAATGACCAAATGCCGAGAAAACAATCCTACTTCGTTACCTGTCAAAAATTCATATTGACATAAGTGACAGCCACTTTCTCTGGACAAATACAAACAATTTCATCTGATCACTTTGCCGATAACAGAGAAAGTAGCTCCTGGGTAAAATTTCTCGATTAACGAGGAAAGCCCATAAAACATTCAAATGCAACTGAAGGCTGCCTTCACATAAAAAATCTATTTTCTAAAAATCTATTTGCGGTATCTTGTGATAACGGTCTGTGCCCTGAATACCCCACGGCTTAATTACAGGTAGCGCAAGCCAGTTACTTCCAAAGCTGTAATTAATTCTCGGCGCTGCCAGTAATTACACCTCGGGGTATCTGCTGTAGTACTTTCACCAAGCTTTTTGAATCACATGAAAAGCTGTCTTGGTTATTGAGAAAATCCCAAAACCGAAAACTATTTTTTCCCCCAAAAATGGCGCTACAGCTTCAACCGTTGGATACTGCACTTAATCTCTGCATTTAATTGGCCTTCTCAGAATAATTTATAAGAAAAGGGCATTGTTTCTATCCCCCCCCCCCAGTGTTAACCACTGGATTCATTTGAAAATATGTATGTGTGTGTGTGTGTGTGTGAGAGAGAGAGAGAGAGAGAGAGAGAGGGGTGGGGATGGGGCAGTGCCCTAATATACTTTATGTATACATCTAATGAGTCTTCAAAGGTAAGCCTGTTTAAAAAGAAATGGAAAAGTTTGCTATTCTTATTAATTTAGATTGAAAAAAAATGCTGTATGTCAAATGCAATGATTCCTATAAAAATCAACAAAACCTACTAATATTTTCTCTCATTACTTACATGTTAATCTAACATATAAAATTATTTGCAAGTACTAGTATTATCTTTTTTTATTGTGAGAATAGGTATGTGGAAAGTGTCTTTGGCTATGATTGTTCACAAACTCTGGAATAAACTTTTTGTTTGAAATAGTAATAATAATGAATACATAATTTGAACAGACTGAGACTATCATGATTCTGTTCATTAGAACACTTCAGCATAAAGGGGTCACACTGTTTTTATGGCAGCTATTATGATCTGGTAATGGTTGCTTTCATGGTCAAATTGGTAGTTTCTTTCTGTCCTTTGATGCATTCTTTTTCCTCTTTTTGTTGAGATATTTTTCTAAGTTTCCGCTCTTTTTCAGTTCTTTAAACTTGTCAGCCAACTGCAATTGCTTTTGCTCAGCTGAAATAAAGGCAAAATTCTTGAAACTTGAAAGATTGTTTTTTAAAATATGGTTACAATCTCATTACTCATGGGAATTTTGTAGGGTAATTTTTTAAATAATCAAAAAAGCAAGGGTTGTTATTAACTGATGTAAGAAAGGTGAAGGTTTGAAATTATCATATACATTAGTTTTTAAAGCATCAAGTCAAAGTTATATATATTTTTAATTCAATAGCCAAGAAAAGAGCTTACATTTTCGCAGATAAAATGGTTTCTTGCCCTGCTTTATTTCTTCATGTTCCTTCTTCCTAATTTCTTTCTGAAATTGTTTTTCAGATTTTTTCTGCTCTGCACTTCGTTCTTGTTGATTCTGGCAAATAGAAATTAAAATCAGCATATATATTGAAATTTCAATAATTATCTGTAACTAGACTACAAGACATTACAGCTAGCAAATATACAGAGATTTTACTGAAAAAAATTCATTCCCAGTAAATAAAGAAAAAGGCAGCAAAAGCGTCAAATGTACAGACAAAAAGCAGAAAAAAGTGATGAACAAAATAGATTACTTTGTCAATTTTGCTGCAATAACACATAATGCTTAACAACAAGGTCAACATCAAAATTTAATAATGCACAAGTGGTAACACAGATGTTAGGAATATGTAACTAGCACAAGGCTTCTGGTCCATGAGAATACAAATTCACACATTGAAAATGAGAAGTATGAAAATTTCACAAAAAAATTGTTTAAAATTGTATAAATCAAGAAAAAAAGTCGGACATGCAGGGCAATATGTAAAAAAAAAAAACTTTACAAAAATGAGACAAGATTACATGTCCTTGAGGCTGAGGTATAATAACAATTTAAAAGGCATTGATCTGATGTCTCTAGCTCAAAAGATGCATTTTTTAAAGCACATTCTAAATGACTGAAATTTCAGTCAGGAAAAGTTTGAATTCAACAAGTAAAAGTTTTTAGAAAGTTATCATCATTAAGATTATTATTAGAATTATTCTTTTCGTATAATTCAACAAGTGAAGTTGTTGATCACCCTGGCATACTCTTCTTTTGGTATGGGACATTTATTTTATGGGTGAACCATGCATACTGGGGCACAGCAGCCAAGACAAGGTGTTTCAGGGCCCCTTGCACTCTCTTTAATGCACGGCCTGGATGGCCATATTTAAACTATTAAAAATAATTGAACCATTTTAGTTTGAAAACGTAGGTTAGAAGGCAGGTGCTGTTACAGAGGAACATTTTATTGTGGTGCTCAATAAGTTTTTGAAGGAAATTAGAACACTTTGTGGTAAGAATTGAGATTTGCCATGGTTCTAACAATATGGGGCTACTCCACATACAGCCAACATCATGATGACATGGCTTGACTATAGATTCTATTATCGGCTGATCAGCAGATGGTGCAAACCGAATGGTCTCTGCATTCACCTGATCTGAACCCCCAAGAATTTTACCTCTGCAAGGCCTTTATTCCTGCACCCCCATTTTCATAGCATAATAACCAGTCAATCCACTATATTTTTAACCTGCTGCCTCTTTTAAAACCAATCAAGAGTAATTGCCCAATGGTCAGTTGCAATTTAAACAGCGGAGCAGCCGCAGCAAGTTGTCAATGTCAGGAGTTGAAAAATGTCTCAAGCACGAATGTGTCTTGTTTCAATGACTCTTAAGGGGCATACCTTGGCAGAGTACATGCAAAAATTTAAATATCAATAAATTCCCTAAAAACAATCCAATATAGCTGATTTTTTTAAGTGAACAATTTTCAACCAGCAATGATATTTAGATGAAAGTAAATTTAAAGCAAAACAAAACAAGGGAGCAAAACTGTCAAACGTACGGACAGAAGGCTTAAAATAATATGCTTGTGCATAATGCAGCTTTTTATCAACTTTGATACAATATTACAAACTTCAAGAAAAATCATCCAATTGAGCTTGCTTTTCAATTTGAGCTGTACTAAAGTCATAAGAACCCTTATAGTATGTTTTGAAAATAATAAGTAACACGGTTTTCTTCTAATAGTTTTAATGGTGGCACAAAATAGTTGTCAAATGTCCAGACAAAAAGCAGAAAATTATGATGTAAAAAAAGGTTATTTTGCCAATTTTGATGCAATAATACATTATGCTTAAGTCAATGTCAAATATTAATTATGCACATCAGGGAACAAGGATGTTAGGAATGCTTTTCCATGACTGTGGTATGTCAATTGTATAAAGTATAATAAATGCTGAAAGAAAAGGATAACTTCAAGAAAAATAGTCAGATCAAGCAGGCTTTCAAACTCAATCTGTACGTAAGCCACATTCATCAGCCCTGTAAGGCAACAGGTCAAACAGTTTTATGAAATGTGTTATTGGTACTGCATATAGTATAACATATGCTAAAAAAGCATAATTTCTAGAAAAAATGATCTGATCAAGCTGATTTTTTTATCTGTAATTTAGTAACATTGATCACTCCTATAAATTTGAAAACAATAGGCCTATTGGTTTTCCTTAAAGTTGTATGTCTGTAGTGCATATAGTATAATATATGCTGAAAAAAACATTTTATCTGATCATAAATTCATACAAAAAGTTTGAGTATAATAAAACACATTTTCAACAAAAATAAAATAATAAAACAAAAATTGTGTAAACGACAAAATGTGCACGGAAACGTCGCAGATGACAACAAATGCAAGTGATGGTATGTGTAAAGTATCTGGACATAAAAAATGTTAGGCACTTATTGAACTGATTTTTCTGAGAGCGAATGAATCAACAGGGACAGACACAAGAAAATAAGTGTAACAAAGCAGTTATTCAAAATAGCTATTCAATATAAATTATTTCCAAGTATAAATAATAAAACATTGGCAATTATTATAACATTGATACTTACCATTCTATTAATAAGGTAATGCAGCTGTTGTTTCCTATCATTGTCCTTTTCCTTTTTCAGCTGCTTTAAGAGTTTCTAGTTAAATAATCAAATTGGAAGTGAGAATTTACCCATTTATAGTTACATGTAAAGAGAGCTTGGATTCTCAATAATGCATATAAACCACTTCTACTAGTTTATAAATGACTAAACATCAACATGCCACGTCATAAACCAAATTTAATCCTTGTGGAGTGACAAAAAGTTTTAAACTGCATCTTCAAAAAAATTAATGGTCAGAAATTGTTTTATTTATCTGTCCCTTCATTTTGTAAAAGTCCCCTTAATGGCACAGTACTGAATGTGCATTGCAAAATCTTTTCTCTCTCTCCCTCCCACATATGAATGTAGCTGCATGCACAATGCAAACTTTTTCAAATGTGTCTGCTGTGAGATTTATATAGCACAGAGAGAAAGCAGAAACTATCCATTCATACATCATTTTCCTGGGGAATATGTTGATGTCCTTTGGTATTTTTCTAAGTTATACTATTTGCTACTATATGGTGGTATTTGGTTGGGTTTTCTTGCAAAAATTCAACTTCTAATGCACCTTTTAAGCAATAATTGTTCAAATGGACAAAGTAAATATGGTAATGTGCCTTGAATTTCCAACACCTCATAAACTTCAAATGATCTTAAAATTGGCCATCTGGAGTTTTTTTGGCTCTTGAATTTTGAGGTTACATAAGGTGCCAAGCCAGGAACAGACACTCTGGTCCAAAACAACAGAATTTCAAAGAATACAATGTCTGGAAGTTCTCAGCACCTCCCATTGAATGAACTTTGACCAAAACAATATTTTCCTTATTTAAATCAGTTTCTTCTGTACAAATTTCATGACACATTACCATATTGATATGTGCAATAACAAGATAAAATTTTCCATTTAACAATTCCAATTTTCCCCCGTTGTTTGATCTCAATCACATAACAAATTTCAAATTTGACTTACATTTTTTTCTCTTGATTTCAAATCATCCAGAAATGAATATGTTTGGTGAAATATGGTTTGACTGTATTCTCCTGAAAGATCATCAAACCTCGGGTCTCTGTTTATCTGCAGTTATGAAACCCAAGTCAATTTTTTTATTAAGGGTTTATATATATATCAGTAAAAAATCTTTAAAAAATTTTTACTTAAGAAAAAATCTTTTTAAAAAAATTTGACTGACGAAAAGTTTTTCAAAAATATTCTTTTAAAAAAATTGTGGACCTGGTTATCGATTTCTACATGTATTTTGTTCTGGTAAATATAAAAAAGGACTTTTGAATCTTATACAGACATAATAAATAGGTGCATGTGGTCACTGACTTAAACATCTTGGTTCAGTAAAAACAAGCAAACCTAAAATGTACATTAACATTACTAAACTTTTAATATAAAAGCTATAAACATGTTCAAACCTTCTTCTTTACAGAAACAATTTCCCTGAATCTGCCAACAGGTTTCTTGGCTGACATTTCCATAGGCCTGGAAAATATTATAGATTGATTTCAGTTTGTTCATTGTCAACGACTGATTTATAATAAAGAAGCAATTTCATCTTGAAAATTATACTTAAGTCTTATTAATTAAGAGTCAAGGACTGAACAATATACCTGTTTTTGTTTTCCCTTTTAAATGTTTTCTTTCCATTTTCTTTCTTTTTAGCTTTCCCATGCAAGGCCTTTTTGTACCTGAATTATAAATTATTATTTTTATTTATACACTCTAATAATGAAACACATTTTTCCAATAAAAAGCAACAACTAATTTTATATCAACTTACAAACCTACGAAACAAATATTGCTTGACAAGAGATCTTCATAAAATTAAGATAGCAACAAATAAAATTAGATCATGTCAATGGGTACCCAATGCATATTCCTGCACTTCTCCACATTGTAAAGGATAGGTCATTGAGTAGAGATAGTCATTAGTGTCTATGGTAATTACTAAATTTTAATTGAAAATGCTTAGAGTGTTCAATCTCCCTACTTTTTGGATATTTATCTTTTTCACACAATAAAAAGTTTACTTTCTGACTCCTTTTATAATAATTAATTCATGTGGTTCACATTTTTGGGGTAATTACCATATTTTTCCTTGTTTGCTATACATTATATATACTATATATACTATACATTTTCAGACATCTTTTTTCACATTATAACTGGTGTCTCCCTCTTTTTTCTTTCTCAAATTCTGGACAGAGTTACACTATTAATAATTAAATATCACTGACTTACAGTTTTGACCCCAGTCTTTCTTTGAGTTTTTGCAATTCTTCAAATGGCATGTGAGACAATTCTTCTTTTATGGCTGCCTGGAAATATTAAAGGGATAATAACTCTTCGTATGAGATCTATATTTCACAATAAAAACATTTGTGAATAACTCATAGAAATATAATATATTCTGTTTTACCATAAAAACGGCAGTTATAGCTATTATTCTGATATCTGAGCTTGTCTTTAGACCACGTGACCTCCATTGATGGCTATACTCTGTTAAAATCTCTTAAGAGATTTTAACAAAAAACCAAACTTTTTAGAAAAAAACCAGGGACTAACTTTGAATGTAAAAATGGATTCATTAACCATTGGTAAGTATGGGAAAATTGTTGTTTACTCCAGGAAAACTCATTTTTTGACCGAAACGAAGAGTTATTATCACTTTAAGTTTAGAATCAATCATAAAACTACAAGGCTGTTTGCATATATTCTGATCACTGTATCTGTCCATATATTTGTTGTTGCCATCAGACACATCTTTTCTTTACTGTCTAAGTAACAAATTATATTATTTGCTTTATATTTGCCCAATTGTTTTTTTGGTAAAAAGGAAGGTTAATTTAAAAACCAACATGGTTGGGTTATTTTCCAAGTTATTTAATCTTTTGTGCTATCTGCATGTACTAGTATTTGTGTATTTTGGTGATGTTCAAGGCTTGTCTTAAAGTGCTAAAAAGTACTTTTTTTTTACTTCAAATTTGCTCAGTTGCTGAGACTGAGTTGCTTAATTTGGTAAAAATGCAGATGCAGTTAAAATCAGCTTGATAGGTAAAAGGTTTCACAATTGTTATACTTCTGGTGTTTTACAACCTTGTTGTCCAATGTTTGCTTAATCTGTTTATATAATAGGCTGTGTAAGAGCCTGTGACATGTCAGTAAAATTGTTGAAATAATACTAAAATACAATATCAACATTAAAATTTTGTCATCATTAATTATTTTGACATATTTTCTGCTGAAGTAATTTTTTCACTTTGGAAAATTCACCAGAATACAAAATAGACTAGTTTCAGTTTGAAAAATTCTCTCATCGTGCATAGTCACATTGTCCACCCAAGCTGAAAGGCAAAAGAACTTGAGGTAAGAGAGCCTTGCTGATAACAATCTTGATTGGAAAAATAGTGGGTCCCTTTGGACAGTTACTTGTGTGTTTCCACACATGTACACCTAGGCATCTAAACATCTATAGGGTCAACTTACAGTGTTTTCTGTCTACAGAATCTTTTACAACATTTTGGAAAATATATGAAAATATTGTTTGCACAGTATAGTATACCCACCAGCTCTTCTGGTTCTTCTTCTTGTTCTTCATCCTCATTTTCGCCTTGCTTTCCACTGTTCTCTCTCCATGGAACTATTTCAGAAGTGGCAATTTTGTCGTGTACATCCATCCTATTCTAACAAGATTATGACAAATACAGGTTTAGAACTGAACAGGGTTCTTGCCAATTTTGGTGTATAGAAAACTGCTTGTAAAAGAATCAAAGAACCAAAATATTTTGATATGTTCATAAAGAGTAGCAAGTACCCCTCCAAAAAAGTCTAACATCTAAAGAAATTCACAGAAATATGTTATTTAGGGATGTATTTTTAAGTCTGGCAAACCTTTTAAACTTTTTTTATTTATCTCTTATAACAAATTAAAAGTAAAGCACTTGAGAGATTCATAGTAAATGGTCCCCTTTGAAATTGCAAGCTACAAGCCTGATAAGAGTGCTACATGTACATGGAATGCATTTATTATCACGTTAAGATATCCAGCACTCGATATTAATGGTAGCTAAGCCCGCTAGCCGGGTTAGTAGACTACCAGGTCTGGCTACCAGTGCCTGCCTGCCAGTGGCCTGATCAGGCTACCTACAATTTTATAGATGTTTCCAAGATATTTCAACCATTTGAAACAATTTCTGTCTCCAATTTGTTGATTGTGCTGCATTTTTTGTTCAGACATATATTTAAACTGACTGTTAAAAACACCCTGTATGTCCAAATCAGCACTGCGGTATTAATGATGATCTATTATCTATACTAGTAAAAAGCACTTGTTACAATTTCTGTGCAATTCTTCAGACATGTCAGATGACGCAAGAGGAAAATTTATTTATATAACAGGTATGGAGGTATACCTTACCTTAAAAGTATCATGATATTCCATTATTTGCAATTACGGGGACGTAAAAACCAACACAGTAAAATTAGGTCAACATCATAAAAGCTTTTGGGTACTTTTGCAGTATTCCCCCTCCCTGTAACTCTTTGATTTTTAATGCTAATCAAAATTAAGTTATGTGGTCACTTTATTAGTTTGATCAGTGCATCGGGCCCAGTCACCCTGAGCTTCAGAGATAACTTGACACTAACCTCTTCACTATAGCCCATCTTCATCGTGTCAAGTTACCTCTGACGAAAATAGTTTGACCTAGTTTATATAAGCCAATCGAATCCATGTTTCAAAATTTTTCACCAAAGTTTGGTGAAAACGCTGATTGGTTGACCGTCAATCGGCAATCCTCGGCTGATTCCGCAAGCTCCATACTAACAACATAGTTATTGTCGAGTGCGGAGACATCCGAGTAGTTCCGAGTGCATAACCGTACACAAAGAAAGCATGGAGTATATCGGAATTGAAACCAGAGCAGTTTGATGCCCTGCATAATTATCTACTGAGGGATGATGTATTTTGCGTGCTGCCCACAGGTTACGGCAAGTCCCTGATATTCAGCCTTATCTTTGATTGGTCCGGATTTGAACAAAGCGCGCTTTGACTCGTTCGCGTTTATTGGCTAGATCGTTCAATGAGGCATTGAGTGCGGGCTTTAAATTTGATTGGCGGGCGGCGGAGGCAATCGAATGTGGTCAGAGGTAACTTGACACGCTGAAGATAGGCTATAGTGAAGAGGTTAGTGTCAAGTTATCTCTGAAGCTCAGGGTGGGCCCAGTGCATCTGCTATTCAAAAAAAAAATTACTATGGAAGTATACTAGCTTATTTTTTTTATCTTTTTTTAATAAACCTTTAGTTCTACAACCAATGACACTTCAGCAAATTTTCACTTAGGGAATAACCTCAGCTCTCATAATATTTGGAAGGCATAAATTTTCAAGTAAAAAAAATCTTAAAATTAGTTTATGCATTGCCAAACTAATTTATCTGAGTAGCGCAGACATTGCTCAAAGTCAACACACAAATTCATTGAGAAAAGATGGTGCTGGTGGAAAGTAATGCCCCAAAACAGTTTTTGCCCCCCCCCCCCCCCCCCCCCCCCCAACACACATCATTAAAAAGTTACTTGTTAACAGTGTACAACTCCCCTCTCCCCTCCCCAAACTGAAATAAAAAAATGATTTTGGAATAGGACAAGTCTATTTTGACACCTTTTGTGCGACTGGGCAAGTGCTTGAATTAAGTCCTGGTATAAAACAGCATATTCTTCCAAAAACCTTGGGCTACCAATGGCTCACTAGTACCAGTACCACGTACATCTTGGCAGCTGGTAGCCCTACAGCAGAGAGTTGAGGTCGGGCCCTGATTTCTTGTGACATACACACAGTCACTAACACCTACCTTACCTTATCGTAAAACGGCTTTCCTATAACGTGATTACAAATAACTAAACACAGACAGAGGCGTCAAAATAGTTCTCGTGGAGTATTTTGCAATTTATGGTCTCTGTATTAAAAAGAGTGCTCTTTTACTTTGGAGGAAAAAGGATTTGTCTTCAAGGGCGGCTTTGTACGGTGACTGGTGAGTAATTTATTTGCAAATTAAACTATAGCACAAGTGGAAGCCAATGTAGAAGGGGCAAGCGATTATCCTGAGCTATATTCACAAAATATTCGGGGTTATTATTCTTATATAACAAGTAAATGTGGAAAATTCTTTCGCAAAGCTAACATCTGCCTCAAACATTACGTTTTAATGTAAGTTCATATTGCCGTCAATTTTAAATTAGAATTACTTAAACTCTGTGCTTAGGAGATATATAACCAATTATAACCCTCTGTTAAATGTATTTTATATCTAGTTTAGCTTGGGTTAAATGCCGACGAAATTACAAGGGTAAGTGTCGTGATACGAAACTGTCAATAGATGGCTGTACTAGTCTGAAGCCGCAGTTCCATTAGTCTTAGGTTTGGTAGCAATCGTCTTGGCCAAATTGGAACGTACGTGCCCAGTTTCATCAACACTGCATGGATTGGGCTTTTGATGGAATAAGTCTATCCATTAGATAAAATTGTTGCAATCTGGGCAGTTATCTTGTGGGTAATGTTTTCAAACACTAAATATTTTTCTCTGATATTGCAATATCCAGTGGCAATAATAATAATAATCATAATAATAATAATATTATTATTTATTTCTTAAAAACCACACTACACTACTCAGAATAACAAGTGAGGTGATTGAATAAAACATTAAAATAATAAATACTGGTTTTATTAGTAAAAGTCTAAATAATGAAACTTTTTATGATAAAATGACTGCTATCCTATCCATAGGATAACATTTTTATTTAATGGAAAGTGTTATTCATAGGATAAAGATATCCAGTTTTGGTGAAAATGGGCCCTTTGGTTAACAGGTGTGAAAAGCAGACAATTTTCATTTTATTCAGCAATAATTTATTTCAAATCATTCAAATAGATTGATAAAGTAAAAGCCACATTGGGTAGTTAATTAAGGGGTGACATGAGATAATTAAGAATAATTTAGATAAAGGAACAAAGTGTAAAAATTAAAACATTTACCACTTTTTTAAACTTACCTGAGTATAAGTAATACTGTCTGATCATATAAACAGGTAAATGCCATGAAATAATGCAGCCTAAAATAATCTATTACCAAGCCCACCACCTGCCAATCATGTTCTGTTTTAATTAACTTGGATTTTAATATTCAGTAATAATAATTGATATAAGATTTACACTAACCAAATCCATGTTGTTTGACCTATTGATTTACTGAAAGTTATACTTTTAAAAATTTGTAACCTTCAACCTGTTCATAGTTATCCCAGTAACCTAGTTTTGCGTGCATTTTTTCCTGTGCTAAAGTGGATAGGATAAGTTTTATTTCTTCTGATAGGTGGCGCTATCATGAATTGGAAAATACAGACCTGTCCACGATTGTTACACATTGGTTGAGACCCTTGCAGTATATCATGGTAATTTTTCTTTATTGTAGTCACACAGGCCTATTTTCTTTTTTTTTAATCATTACTGATGGTGGTAGTGGCCTATGGTTTATGTTTAATGAGATACTACAATTGGCAAAAATAACATGAAATAAAGAAGTGAGGAATACTAACATTCTTTGACAAATAAGCTTGTGGAATTTATAAGTTGTAAGACCTGTGGAATAGCAACATTCTTTGACAAATAAACTTATGGAATTTATAACTTTTATTGTCATAAAAGTTTGCCGTCCTGTCTGTTTTTTAAAATAATTTTTATAATTTTGAAAAAGACATGGATTAAAGCAATGAGTATATTTTTTTTTTTGTTTTTGTTACATCATTTTTCAAAAAAAAAAGTTTTGAATGCTGACATCATCCAAAAATAGTAATAAAAAGAGCAAAGCCATTTATAATAAGAACAAAAAGAAAAATAATTTTTCATCAGATCTATTTACTTTTTTCAGTGCAACATTTAAGGCATTATTAATGAGAGAGAGAGAGAGAACGGTTGATGTGTGCCAAATTATCTTAACTTAAAACTTTCCTTTTAAATACTGTGTTTTCTAATATACTCCAGTATGTATAAAAGAACCTTTCTAGGTTGATGTATGAGGCTCTATTATTATGGTCCTAACATAAGGTTTTGAAGTTTAGAGACATGGACAATCCCTTTCAAAATAGTAATTTCCCCTTGCATGTTGTGAATGATCAATCTCCTCTTTATGTAATTTAAGATTGAGTCAGCCCACTTTAAAGAAAAGAGACTTACTTCTATTACTAGTAACCCAAGCTTTTCATCCTATGCAGAGTCATTAGATTACACTGAAGGCCATCAACCGTATTGTAGTCTTTTTTCCAGTATCTCCCACCAGCATTTTATAACAATACCCATATACAGTGCACATGTAGAGGTATACAAATTCCTGCAGAGGTGCTTTAGAATAGCTATATATCTAATTTTATACGTATAATACTTGATGTAGAGAAATAATACATGCCCCCTGATGTAAGAAGACCAGCTTAGGCATATAATTATCAAATCTGAGGAAAATTACTGTGGGAACAGCAGAAAAAAAAGGACTATTCTATTCGATTCTGAGATTGTGGTACAAATATTGTGGTCCATCAGGTTTTAGTTGGTAATTGTTTTAATAGGGTTGGTCAACTGAATGACTGGGCTTAGAAGGGCCACTTAACCAGGATTATCTATTCACATTGTAAGTAGTCTTTTTGTGGTAGTTACCCTTGAAGAACACCTGGCCTATTTTCCCACACTTTCAAGCTTGGTCCCCAGTAATAAGCCATTCTAGCAGACATATTAAAGATGATTATAGGACTTTACATGGGTCAGGTAGAGTGACTATAGGTATGGGCTTTTGTCTTGCACCTGCATGCTGTGGGATGCTATTACAAATACCTTGAACAGTCACCCTGGGCAAAGCATTGTAATCCTTACTTGTTCTTGTTAATCTCTTTGAAAATTGCTGTAGTCTTGCCTCATTCAACTGTTACATATTGGGTAGGTGTGACAAGGGCTTATGAACGGGAACTTTTGGCAATGTTGACTCTGGTGGTTAGTGTCCTATAAAACTTTGTCATTGTTTTTAGTAATCCTGTTTACATATAGGTTTATTAGTTCCAGGTGTGACACATATATTTTTAAGACTCAAGGTGATATGTGTATAGACCTATAAGACCAGGTTATATGAAAAGAAGTTTTAATGCCTAATGGATGTTCAAATGTTTTAATTTTCAACTTGTCGAAACTTGGTACTTTACAATTTATGGAATTTCCGAGCGCTTTTCTGCTATATGCTTAGTTTATAGACATGTAATGGAATTTGTAATTGATCACAAGAGCCAACTGAAAAGGTATTGATTTTTGGATGTCTCTCTGTCTTTAAGTGCCATGGGAAAAGAAACCAACTCACGTTCTCAACTTTGTGACAAATTTGCAACAGATGGTGGAGATCATACAGTCTCCTGTATTTACACATAAAAATTTCTCCTTGCTCTATAAAATGTGGGCATTCCTTTGAGGGAGATAAGTAATAGTGCCCAAGTAGTTATTATTCACTACTTGGGGCACTGATTCACTGTTGTGAAATGTAATTACTTTTCCAAAATTTTATAACAAGTTCTCCCAGTTTATTTTACCAGACACGGAATTAAGCATGTAATTTAAACTTAAAAAAACAAGGTTATTTTTTATTGCAGTGGCTGTTGTTATTATGTTTTATCCTCTTTTTAAATCTTGCTGTGTATAATCTTTACTAACTTTACTTGATATTTAAAGTAATGTTATCATAATTATCATAATTTCCATCTGTTTATTTCCCCCACGTATGATCATTTTCAAGATGCGCTTAACAGTACATTAGACAGATGATGAAGGATGCTTTTTTCCTGAGACAGGTGCTGTAAACAGTGCCGGTTCACTTATATTTGAAACCAATAGTGCTCAAACCAGTTATATGATCATATGATAAGCTGAATGACCAGCTTTGTGGCTGTTTGCCCTACTTGAATATTTTTACGTCAACTCAAATCAACCAATGTAATGTTTTTTTTTACCTGTCAGAGAGCAGAAATGTTTATAAGTAGCAGGGCTTGCTTGGTGTAGACCCATCCCAGAGAAAATTCAATCACCCCCATCAAAGAATACCAACTGGTAGACAAACTGAATTCATTGTCACCTTTTAAAAATTACTTAAATTGTGTCATATTAAACACATTGATGTTATTCAAATCCTTGAGTGAATATTGAGACCTCCAAAAGTTGCTTATTACTTTGGTGATTACTTATTGATTTAAGATAATGACATAACATTTGAAGTGTAACTGTGATATTAAATGATATTTAAGTATTATGGTCCCTTTCCTGTGGAGGCATTATTTTGTTCTGTGAATAATAGATACCTCAGTGGTCTCTATGTAATGCAATTCTTAAGTACCCAATATCTTTGACTTTGAAGTGGTGTCACACTGTCCGGATTCATTTCTAGGCCAGCATTAGTGGTATCTGTCACATTACGAGACTCAGGAATATGTTGAGATAGTTTTCAACTACCACACCTTCACGACTGCTACCAGTATATAAATGCTGTTTAAAAACGGCGTCAGCCTCTGTTTATATGCCATCAGGTAGCACTTTTCAGTGTTGAGCTAATACATGTTACCTAAAGTGATACCCTTATAGAGAAAAAATTACACATAATAAAAAGTAAACCAAGGACAGGGACATTAACTTTGATCTAAAATTGTTATATATTTTTCTGAACAGCTCCTTATTTTCTTGAGTTCTGTCCAAAAGCCCTTCTTTTCATGAATGATCTCCTTTTATTGGACCGATCCTATAAGTGTGTAGACTCCTGTAGTTATCACCTGTGCCTGTGGTCATCGTAGCTGTCGCTGTGCCCCCTTTACTGATGAACACCATAAAAAATTGCTTCTTTCCGTATTATACTCCTCATGGGTATAAAGCTCTCATGGATATAAAGCCCTATGCTAGTTACATTATCTGAATGTCCAGGGTAGCAGTATTACTATACACCATTAAATTGGTTATGATGATGTTGTTGAGCATAATGTATTTCATCAAATTGACCAAAATAACATTTTGTGCTTGTCATCAATGAATTGTTTGTTCATCATTTTTTAACTGATAAGATGTCTTCTTAAGTTCTTACAGTTTTTTATTTCATTTAATGTCTGTCCATTTGGAAACCTTACTGCCTTATTTTTTCTTAAGCTAATAGACATACTTTAAATAAGCAGCTTAACATTTGCCCTATGATGCTGACTATCCTTTAGTGCTACAATTATAAGGGACCAGTAATTGTTTAAGTCAGAGAGGGGAGGGTGGAGAGGAAAATGCCTGTAATCCAAAGGTCCCATTCAGAATAGGGGACTAACTAGTCCCAGGGTCAAATATGGTGACCCACTACAAAACTTGCTTTCTAATCTGCTAATAGACACTGAATAGATATTTCATGGCGAAGTATTCAAGCGGGTCGGCCATATTTGACCCTCAGACTAGTTAGTCCCATATACTGAATGGGGCCAAAGAAAATTTCAAGCCCCATCCCCGCAACAGCATTAAAATTTTTCCAGGAACCCACTTATGGATTGATAGAAAAATTTAAAAATTCAGCCCCCTCCCCCTCCTTCAATAAAGAATATATATGAACCGCATGAGAAATATGCATGAGAAATATATCAAAAACACTCCACTCATGTGGGCAATTCAATGAAAAACTTTCATGTGCAAATTGAATTGCTTTACAAAATAAATTTTGAATGTTATCATTATTTTTGTTTTTTCTCTTCACTGTACGCACTCTATATAGATAGTAAATACTACAGAATTTATTCATTCTAAAAAAAAAAAAGAAAACTGGTACAGGGTTACCAGCTTACTTGATAAGTATGAGGGAAAATGATTTTTTCAAGGTCGGTGAATTGTCAGGGAAATAAGCATTTAAGTCAGAGAAAAATTGAATATCAGACCCCCTTATCTCCCATTTTCAAATTTCAAGACCCCCCCCCTAATTTTCACTTAAAAATTCCAGGGGCCTCCAATGTTAGAAAGCGTGATGTCTGTGTTTAAGAATAAATGTCAAAAGTGGGTGATTAAGAAGAACAAATATGATTAACAGAAGGGGGTCTTCATTAGAAACCATGGCAAAGATGCCAGGAAGATTATCAAGTTTCCTTCCCCTCCAACTTAAATAATGACTGGTCCCTAAGTCCTACTTCACTACCTCTGAACATAAATTGGACCAACAATAAGTCTACCTTACAGCAAAACAAGACCCTGCTTAGTATGGTATAAGGTAAATAGTGGCTGAAACTGTACTATTAGCCTTGCAGGCTGTTTTGGTAAAATCTTTGGAGAGATTAGTTTACTTAGGTCCCTTTATTCTGAAACTTTCTCAAATGTGTCTACATTTGATTTACTCTGGTTTTATCAGTCTTAAGAAATCACAGAATGTTCTAAAATAATTTGATTTTATTCTGATAAGTACAATGCTAACTGGTCCTGGAGAGACTACTATTTGATGTGTTGTTTGATGGCTAAGTTTCCACCTAGCCTGAAGGAAGGCTCATTTTGCTACTCCATTAATGGACAGATTGTTTCGAATGACTCTGGTTGCTTGTGGAACCATGTAGTACAATAATGTTATCACCTATATAAACTTCTTGGCATCTTTGCAATGGTTTCTTATGAAGACCCCTTCTGTTAATCATATTTGTTCTTCTTAATCACCCACTTTTGACATTTATTCTTAAACATGGACATCAAGCTTTCTAACATTCTCAATAATAAACAAAGAATGTGCCTGATAAATAAATGACTGGACTGGAAATTTTCAGTATTTCTATTTAAAACGATCTATTCCAGTTTGGAACATAATTCGTCTTTTATTCACAAAAGGTATAAAATGATCCTGTTATGACCCTGATGGTAGGTATGCCATTTTCCCCCTTTCAACAAAAGCTGTGTTCCGCTAGTATGACCCTAAATAAGTACTATTATGTGTTAACTGTCACGAGTCTTGCAGGATGTCAGATTTTGTATGTTGTATGCTAAGAATAACTTTTCCATAATTTCTTTAAAAATAACCTTATTCTTTGATAGCTGATAAAGAAGGCAAAACACCCCAAGCAAATAAACTGGAACTTTTTATTTGCCCTAGGTAGTTAGAAGTCTAAAAGCTGCCACTTGATATTCCAAATGACATGGTTCTGATTTTGCATAAGAAATGCTGCTTCCTTTAGGCATTTTAGACCAAACATGCTTGATATGGGTCAGTTGAAGTTTTAAGTGATTGAAAAAAAATCCCTGGCTTTTATTTGCAGCAGTTGAAATTTATCTGCTGTATGAAGAGAATACCAATTGTGTACCTTGTCATGAAAAGAATTATCAGCTACATGCTAATGCACAAGTGTAATGTAGCGTAGATATAATTTATTTTAAATGAAATTGTAAGTGCTTGTTTTTTCATTATCATAGATCAGAAGATTGTGCTGACATCCTTATTTATGGGAAATGAGTTTGGAAACATTGACATTAACTTGACATTACTTTCTCAATATCAGTCAAAAATGCTTTAATGTGATACAGATGAATCTTCACCTAGCTCTCTGATCTTAACACTTGGCAAAAAGTTACTTCTCAATGACTTCATTATTGAACACTTAATATGTACTCTTCTTTGTTTTGGCAACAAGTTGCATTACTTCTCAATAACTTCATTAATGAACACTTAATATGTTCTCTTCAGGCTCTGGTCCCTTCTTTATGAGGTTGGTATCAGTCAGGCACTAGCACATGGAGCTCAGCAGCCAATTTGCTTGTAGTTGTTGGACATGACACATGCAGCAGGCAAGTGATGCAAATAACATGGAAATGACAGTACCAAGTGGTCTTTGCAATGATGTGGTAAATCCCCCCTCTTCATCCTTCAGCAGCTTGGCCACAAATACACATCACAGGTATTTTCTAAAATGATAAAACAGATTTTGCAATCCCTGATTAATTTGATATATTTGTGTGTCACATGTACAGATCTTCACTCTTTCTCTCTCTCTCTCTCTTGTTTATTAAGTGTAACACTGAGGATGTTTTTAACGTTATCCATTTTGTTATGTACAGACACAGATGTGTCTGTACATATAGCTGTCACCTGGGCCCGTCACCTGTGTCTGTCGATGCATCGTTGCCATCATCACCGTTGCTGTGCACTTTCACCGATAGCACAATAAGTGGAAAACTTTTTTACCTTTTGGCTTAAAACTTTCAGAACTGATGAATATTCATCAAATGTCATGTTTTCAAAAGTTATGCTGTTTTTACGCTTTTTTCAGCATGTATGCACCTCTGATAACACATATCAAAGGGAAC
Source organism: Lingula anatina (assembly GCF_051362555.1). Taxonomy (NCBI): domain Eukaryota; kingdom Metazoa; phylum Brachiopoda; class Lingulata; order Lingulida; family Lingulidae; genus Lingula; species Lingula anatina. Next base: position 29,954,547 of record NC_141768.1, read on the forward strand.
TGATGGCCTATTGTCTTGAAACTCACAAGAGTGATCACTCTTAACAAAATACAGGTCGAGTTTTAAACTCAGCTTGATTGGACCATTTTGACAAAAGTTATGCTGCTTTTCCACTTTTTCAGCCTAGTTTTTTTACACCATTATACCAATAACATGAAAACCATGTAATATTTTGCTTAAAAACTCAGATTCAATCATTCATGGTGTTCAGAATCTCAGAATGGAGCATACTGGAAATTTTTGTTATTTGATCATATAAAAATGAAAGTAAATGGGTTAATTTGTTTTATGTAAAAAAGTGTTAAAAATGGGAAAAACTCATTTCAGTACAGTTATCTCTTGTTCAGCAGTTGCCTTTTATCAAAAAATACAGTGTTCAATGGTGAAAATTATATTTGAAATACTCCTACAGGTGGTGTTGTCTTTTTTATTCTTGTTTTGTTTTGTTTTTTATAGAGTTTAGGAGTTGTGCTATATCAAAAAGTACAACAACATAATGTACATTGGTGAGAATAGAAAGTGAAATACTCCAAAACTGGCAAAGATATGTCCAATTAGTATTGAATTTTTCAATAACAAGTCATATATTGGCAATATAACTGTGACCTTTGATTTTACATTTGACTTACTTTTCCCTCTGAACTGAACTTTGCAAAACTTCTGATCCTGATATCTCCAAAACGGGCAGAGAGATGCCCATAGTTACTATTGAACTTGAATAGGAAGCCATTTATTTGCAATCTTACTGTGACATTAAATTTTATATTTGACCTACTTTTCACCATGAACTGAACTTCGCATATTTTACAGAACCTATTTCTCCATAACTAAAAAAATGATGTCCATAGCTACCTTTAAACTTGATGAGGTTAATCTCTCTGAAATGAAATTTTGGGTGGCATTATCTTGTCAGGCCTGCAATGTTCATATTTCAGCAGACCAATGGGCCAGAATTTTTGATAGGTGTGCAGGTATGCTTCAGGTGAACTTCTATTTTAGGGGGTTTTATTAATTTTACGATCTGAACTGGAAAGGAAGAGAAGCTTTGTATGATAAATTACTTTGAGACATGTTCAAAAGCTTGCTAGGTCCCTTTAAATTGATATGTAACCGATGGCCAACTGTATGCATGCTTCAATTAAGTGTGGAAAAACCCTGTTTTGAAGTTTGAATTAATGCATAGCTGATTGTTAGAGGTGTAGGAAGAACATACCAATCATGTCCCATTTGTATCCAAGATGCCAAGGCACAAAGATTGAATCAAGACTGCATTACAAAGAATCTCTTAGAAATGGTTCCTTTATTATTTTGAAATATGCATGAAACTGTCATATGGTTCTTTTATTATTTAGAAATATGCATGAAACTGTCAAACAACCGTGATTAAAGGTGATATTTCTTTCAGTATATTTTTAGATATAGAAAATTCCCTTCATTGGCATTATTATAAATATGTGTGAATTATGTCCAATATGCAGGTGACTGTTTTTATCTAGAAAGGGCAGCAGAACTTTTGTATAAATTGGGTCAGCTTTCAGAAGGTTCGAAAATGTTTTCTGACATCTGAAATCTGGCATTCGCTGTTCTGTAGATTACATAAAATGCTAAAGTACAAAATTAAGTTAAGATGTTGGACTTTAAATGATAAAAAATACTTAAAATAAAATAAAGATTAATTACTTTAATTAATTAATTAGAATTAATGCACCAACAGCAGAATGACCTTAAGTAAATGCACGACTAAATTTAACAGCCACGCAAGCCTGAAAACTTGTTAGAAAGTTAGAGCGGATTCTCAACGAATTAAGCCAGGCTTTACAAAGCCGGTGACCTAAAAATGGCGGACGTACATGAAAGAAAAACCGCCTAATCTTTTAATAGTCTCTCCGCCTCCCCACACGTCGTCCCTGCGGGGTACAGTAATTAAATCGCGTCTCCGTTCGCCATGCGGAAGCTACCTGAGAAATATTAAGTGCGCATGCTCATCAGTTAAACTCGTGGTAAAGAAAGCATGGCGGCTGAAGGCGATCGAAGGAAAAAAGCTCTTCTGTTCTATTATCTTTGAAAATAGAGACGAAAAAGGAATAATTTGGCCCATAGAGCAGCAATGAATCGACTATCTACGGAGATAATATCACCAGAGATATTCACGGAAATATTAATGTTCGGAGCCGAGATTTAATTACTGTACCCCGCAGGGACGACGTGTGGGGAGGCGTGTGAGAGGCGGAGAGACTATTAAAAGATTAGGCGGTTTTTCTTTCATGTACGTCCGCCATTTTTAGGTCACCGGCTTTGTAAAGCCTGGCTTAATTCGTTGAGAATCCGCTCTTAGACTGGGGTGAGCAAAAAAGTTCATGTCAGGGTCCCTTCATATCAATAGTGCCCTGCAAAAGTTACTCATTCCAAGTCTCTCCAAGCAACCTGAATTCTTTTAAACACTTAACTCATGGAAATTTACATAAATTTCAACTACAAATAGGAAAAAAGAAGTATAAGATTAGCTTCTAGTAATGCAGAAGGCTACCCAACTGTCATAAAGATAATCTCTTTTTAAATTACTTTTTTTATGCCCTGCAATACTACATTGCCTGGTTGAGCATCATCTTTAAAAATTTATAGATGATGTGTCTTTTGCTACTACCTTTGGCATAGCAGAATAGCAGACCTTCAAAACGGCAAACCTTTCGAATATAGCTACATACCCTGTAATAGGTCATCTATTCAAGAGTTGTTTATTTGTATTTAACAGACATGGGGCAGATAGTTTTAAGACAGTTTAAATTGTAATAATAAACTTCACTGAATGTTACTAAGATCATTCTTTGTAAGTTATATTGTCATTGGCTAATGAATAATTGAAACATATTAATTTTTCACTTAGTACTTCTGTAGCATATATAAAGAGGCGATGATATTTTCTTTGCCAGCAGGATAGGCAATTAATATTCTTGGAAAATAAGCAAAAGGTCTTAGAGTGGAGGACAAAAAAGGTCGTACTTGCACACCAATCGTTATGGCATCGAAACACATCTGTTACAACATGAAGTACAAGAATGTGGCAAATCTGGTGGCAGGACCATATTGTTTATTTATGATAGGAGTGCTGTATCATGGCTACATCAAACCTTAGGTTCTCATGGGTATCATATGTAAAACAGGCCTGCCTTGCACAGTGTGAGTTTTGATAGATGATCAGTGTGTGTTGATTTCTATGCAATGTTGGCTTAAGTTATGTCATCCAGATGGTAACTGCTCTCCAGACCATGCATGCATTGCTGGGTCTCCATGTTGTGTGGCGCAGTGGTTTAGACCAATTATATATATTTGACTTCCAGTATAAGTGAACTGGCACGTGCTTCACACAGAAACACACAAAGTATTGAAAAGGAAATTCATAAATCTGAATTAAAAAAAAAAAACACTAGTACTAAATCTAAGTTTTAAGTGTATTCAGAGCTATGGCTTTTTTCATGGACAGACATGATTTGTTTGGATGTTTAGCCATCACTAGTGTCTATCATTGCCATTGGTGTCACCATGCACTTACATGGGTTGTTTGCTTGTAAATACAACAAAAAGAAAATTATGCTACAAATGATTCTCAAACTTACATAATGATTAAAATGACTAAAATTCAGCTTGAGTTGGAAAACCAGACCAATTGGATAATTTTTTGAAGGGATGAACTTTTCTGGCACGTTTGGGGTTAAAAAATTTTAATTCCTGACTGTCCACAGTAAATACTTGAAAATTGTTGGTGATTAAGCTGTTCATCATTATGTTACATTGCATCAAAATTGACAAATGCTATTTTATGCACTTTCATCATAAACACAAGAAAAAGAAAATTAATTATTCTCTAACTAAAGAATGATACATAGGATTAACGTAAAGTCCAAGTTTGAAAACAGCCAGATTGGATTTAATTTTTAATTTCTGTAATGCATTCAGTAGTTTTGGTCTTGCATTTATAGTAATTGCTTAGTTTGGGATTTGGTATCAAGACCCTCATTTCCTCCCATGAAGAGGTTATATTCTGCTTACAGCTAGTAGGCTTGTTTGTGGATTTGTTTGTCTGTGTGCAGCATTACCCAAAAAGTAATCAACAGATTTTGATGAAGTTTTCAGGATAGGTCACAAATGGGCCAATGAAATAATGATTAGATTTTGGTGATAGCAAACCTTCATCATAGCGAACCTTCGTCATAGCAGACCTTGGTCAAAACAAACATTTGTCATAACGAACATTAGCCATTTAGAAATGCAACTTATTTTGTTTGCACCAGAGAATTACTTTTATTGATGGAATTTAGAATTACAGATAACCCTGATTTAAAAAAAAGTGTGCTGGAAACTTACTTATAGGTACTATATACGGGATTAAACTGCGCAAATGTCTTTTCCTTGGTTGGAAAAAAGCAATTTTCACCCACACATTGAATCATTGTGCAACTTGTCCCTGTATGGGATCAGCTCTGAATTTCAAGGTCCACTATTCTAAAGGTTTGCTAGTCTGGTAAATGCTGAAAAACGCTCTAAAATGGACTTATTTTTTTCTGACCTATTTCCTGAGGGTTTGCTGTTAGCCATTCCCAAGTGTTGCTACTCCAACATATGCAGGTATAATCATGCTGTAGTATATAATTAGTTGGGATTTTTTTTTTTTTTTTTTTTTTTTTTTTGATGCACTGTGCCTTGTGTGATATTTCTAGGGGAGAGTGAATACTATGTTATCATATTTTTTTTTCATGTAAGACAAATAATTTGCTGAGAGTTCAGCAGCACAAAACCTAATGTCTAAGTTAACATGTAGGACTTATGAGAGAAATTTACTTTATAAATATTGTTTTTATTATATTAAAGTTTAAATTTTGCTGAGGTAGTAGACAATGATTTGCATACAATATCTCAGACTTGTTGTGTAGAACTGCATACTGCTGCATACTGTGATGACAAAGTAAATGTCAAGTGATGCAGCTTCACACAAGACATTTAGTGAGTGAGCATAAAATCCTTCCCAACTCACTCAAGTATTATGCGTCAATGAACGTCAGTAACAAGGGTCCCAGTAACATGGACTATTTTTAAAGCTCATTTTAACTTCTTTTGGACGTGAAAAGAACATGCTTAGTTGTGCTTGTGCCAACTGTTTGAACCTCCGTCTGTTTGTCCCCACTTTACCTGGAAAGGAGCCATATGAATTCATCCCTTTTTGGTACCGATGGCCGAAAATCGGACATCTTGCTCATGGGCTACTATGACTTCAGTCTTTTGTAGAGAAGATGTTTAGAAGGGACAACAAAGGAATCTAGTATACTAATAGGGTTGAGATGGAATATCAGTTGTTTAACTAGAATATTCCACCAAAATGCCCAATATCAACATGGAAATATATGCACCCTAAGTCTATTTAAACTAAGAGAAAAGGTTCTTTTTGAGTACTTGTGAACTCTTGAAGATTTAATCTCTCAGTGCAAGCGTAATTTGAGATCATTTTTATCATAGATCATCACAAAATTGCAGTTTTCGAAAGTTTAGAACTGTAACCTCCTCTTGAGATTTAAATTTATTAATTTCTTTGGCCTATCCAATGCTTGATGTCCTACTGTATTTTAGTGCAAGAATTACCAAATTTCTGACTTCAACAAACTGAAAACTTACATAATTGAAAACTGGGGATGTATGCAAGAATGACTGAAAGAGGAATGATTTAGGAAATCTTTCACAATATCACTAATGTAACCCTCAGTGAAAAAAAAAAGATGCATTGCTAGTGGGATGACTTTCCTGAGAGAGACTCAAGTGGATGATGTCTGCTGTTGATTTTGCTTCTTCTCTTTATTTTCAAGTGAAAACACCCCTTATAGTCCTTAGAGGGGCCAGCTTTATATCCCCTAGTTATTCTGAAAATGCTCTAAAATCGACGAAGTTTTTGTCTGATGTTGCCATTCTGAAGGGTTGCTGTTCCCCAGAAAAGCTATTCCTAAGATAGAAGAATCATGCTGTAACATAGAATTAGTCGTAAGCCTTAGTCTTAAAAAAGGCATTAAATATGAGATGTCTTTTGATACTAAAATTCAACCCCCAATACTGTGTAAAGAACAACAACAAGGCAATATGAAAAGGTAAGGGCTCGACAGTAAAGTTTTCAGCAACTTGCCCAAAGGGCAGGTGGCTGACAAAATATACTTGCTCGAACTGGAAACTCACTTGCCCCAATGTTACACGGCTGCTGCTAACACAAAAAAATCATTTTCTTAGGCTTCGTTCACATGCAATGTCTATTTTCTATTTTCTATTTTCTATTTTCGGTATGTCTTATGATCACGGTCTGTGCACTGAATATCCCGCGGCGTAATTACTGGCAGCGCGAGCCAGTTACTATAAGTTACTATAAGTAACTGGCTCGCGCTGCCAGTAATTACGCGGCGGGATATTCAGTGCACAGACCGTGATCATAAGACATACCGAAAATAGAAAATAGAAAATAGAAAATAGACATTGCATGTGAACGAAGCCTTAGTGTGTATCTTGTCTCTAATGAACCGATGAACTCCACAGCTTAGAGATACTACTGCGCATGCGTAAAGGTATCAGAATCTCCTCGGAGCACAGCCGAGAGTTAATTACAGCTTTGTATAAGTAACTGGCTCGCGCTGCCAGTAATTACGCCGCGGGATATTCAGGGCACAGACCATGATCACTAAACATACCGCAAATAGAAAATAGAATTTAGAAAATAGACTTTCCATGTGAATGCAGCCTTTGTTACTGCTGCCTAGTAAACAAAGAAAAAAATTGTTTGAGGGAAAATATTTACCTGCTTAGTTCAGAAATCATGTCTATAAGTTTATGTCACATGATGTCATCTAACTTCTCTTCCACAGATGCCAAAACAAACCTGTACATTTTATGTTACTATTTTATAAACTATAGTTTGCAGGTGCAAACCAGTCGAGTAAGAGTGAATGCTATTGGACAGCTTACTGCTGAATGAAGCACTATTGACAAATGAGAAGGCACAAGGGGAAGATGTTCAAAGAGATGTTCAAAGATAAGATAAGATAGCCAAGTCCACACGCAAATCATGTGAGGTTTTGATTCAACATGACGATTTATGATAAATTCTTCATTCTTCTGCTTTATTAAATCACTTGCCCGAAATCGATGTATACCCATCCGGGGCAATCGAACAGTCCTTAATGTCAAGCCCTGAATATTGTTTATATATATTCTTTAACATGACTTATTGTCAAATTATAGTAATCATATAGACTTAATATATCATGTTGATTTCAATGTGACATTCATTTATTCATCACTGAAGAAGTGAATTTTACATATATATTTAACAAATTTTCTGTTAGTTCAATTCGGGTTCTTACTGCTGCTCATGAGGTATATTTTGGAACAGTGGGCCTTTGAAATAGCTAATCTTAGGAGCAGCAAACACTCAAACCAGCAGGCCCTCGTAATAGCAGACCTTTTGAATATAGCTACACTCCCTATGTAAATATCAAGAGTAGCAGTCATAATTGTCACACTGTCATATTGCATTTTGAGCTTGTTAAATAATCGGGTCAAAAAGGTCCTATATATACCATTACCTCATTGGTCAAGTTAATTAGACAAGTCAAAAATATGTATGATGAGCATATGTTTTGTCTTAGGGCCCATTCCATATGAAACTATCTGCCTTGTTTTCCAACATACTCGTATAATTACCAGCTTTACTGTATTCTACTCAACACCAGGAGCAGACTTGTTAATCTGCTAATCTGACTGGATTCAGAAACAGTCCTTGCAGAGTTGGATTGATCTACGTAGATTGATAGTGTCATTGGGGATGGGCCTTCATAAAAGGTAACAAAGGGTGTAGTGCTAAAATGTCCATCTGGACAAAAACTTGATCAAACCAGTTACAGCATGCCGTGTCATGGTCTTTAAGCATTGTTTTGTTCAGACAGACATAAAAATCTGATGTTTCATTTAATCATCTTTTATTGTCAACACTTTTAGTTGTATTTATACCATGTGCTGAAAAACAATCAGTTTCGCACACATTGGCACACATTTTACTGAGCAATGTGGGAGTAGATGCTGGTGAGTCAGTGCCCAAACTCAGTTTTTTTTTCTTATCAGAAAGTTTATTAATGGATTGTACATCAAACTCATAGAAGTGTATATACTGAAGGCTTTAAGTTTGGGTTAAGAGAAGTTTTCTAATGTTAATTTTATGTTGATTTATGAATATAATAACTTTTTATGAATAAAATGACATTTCTAAGTAATAATATCCTTCAGGAATTCACAGGTACCAAAAATGAAATTTAAATCTTGGTATAAATTGACCTGAGTACACATTTTTTAGGCTGATTTTGGATATTTTGGTTGAACATTTTTGGCAAAACATACCTAAAAATGTGTAATAAAAGTAATGGATCGTGGTTGTGGTTATTATAGTTCTTATAAGAAAAAATTAATGTTCATACTTACATACATACATGTGTGAATGTTTTTGTTTTTTTGTTTTTTTCAACCAGGAAAGGATTTTACGAAAGTTAGTAAGATGACCTTTTCATTTAAAAACATTACCAAGTTTTAAATTGAAACCAGCAGTCAAAATAGTTCCTGTTTGTTTCATAATCTAATTATGACCCTCCCTAAAGCTAAAGAAAGTACCCTTCATTAATTTAAACCAAGAAGATACACAATGTTATCTACAATGTTTATTTGCTCTCAGGCATTAAGCCAATAAGGACACCAAATCACCATTTCTTCAGCCTAGTTTACATTTTTAGTCTGACCTGATGAGGAAGTGGTCATTTCTTACACCCCATTTCCATAGATTTTTAGATCGATCTATCCCTGTGGGGAGTCTCACTAGATTACTGTCAGCTTGGCCGGCTTAAGCGTCTGTCCTGCCTACTAAAAGCTGTAAGGGAGTAATTAACTATGGTGCCCGCTCGGCTGACTGCAATTTAGCGTGAACCCCCAGCGAGTTAGGTCGATCTAAATCTTAATCTTTAGATCGATCTAAATCTCTGGGAAAGCACCACTGCTGGGCCAGACATAGCGGTGCGCATGGCAGCAAGTGGTCACAAGTACCTCAAGACAGTATGAGCAAAATATGTCCTTCTCTCTCTCTCGTTCTCTCTCCTGCCATCCAATCATTGATCTCCTTCGTCTTTCTATCTATCCAAATAACTGGTACAGCATTTAGAAGAGACCTTTCTTGCTGTCCTGTATCATGCCCAGTGGAAGAACTGTTTACTACAGTGTCTCTCTCAGCAGATGCCAATGGATTAGGGGTTTCTGTTTGTAAACGAAATCAGATGCTTTAATTACTTGCTTAATAGGCAGTCAATCAGAACTATCTTCACTTATAGTTTTAATCTCTGCTTAGCGTATCCCAATACCTAGTACTGTAGGCTCAAATAGCCAAGTAACCCTGGGAAAATTCTTGGTTGTGATAAGGAGGCTTGTCTTACTTCCAGGGGATGAAGATTAATTATATGGTTTGTTTTCACTGTTGGCAGGCTGTTTGATATAATCCAGATTATGATTAAGTGTAACAGGTACTGCACAAAGTGTTGAAAACTGCCTGAAAGGCTAGTTCTCTGTCTCTTGTATAGGTTAATTTCTGTGGTGTTGGCATGGTGCAGAGATCAGAAATTTAGAACAACAAGGGGGGGGTGCTGTCTGAAGTGCACCTGCATTCTGTGCTTTACCTAGAATCTTTCTCCAACTGTTGCCTAGGGGTGTGCCATCTTTCACTGGCAGTAGTATCAACACACCCCATCAGCTGCTCTAGAAATTAGTTTAGTATTAACTCTTTGATCTTTATCAGCATGAAGAAAACTGCTTAGATTCTTACCAGGTGGTAGGGAATATGGCAGAGTGGTTTAGAAGGGAGCAAGTATCCTGGAAACTGGCTGGAAACTATGTACAGTTTCTGTTCACTGTCATTAGGTACACGCATGGAACAAAAAAGAAAGTGCTTTCTGATTTTTAAACTGTCAGCATAAATTTGGAATACCTTTTCACAGGGCCCTCTTCACAGACCTCAGCAAGATTTCTTAGATGTTAAATTGTTGTTCTTTACATGAAATTCATGCTTACAATATTGACTTATTAAGATATCTGTCATATATATTTTAACTTACTTTTTAATACTCAGGCACGTGTTTTAAGATGCATTTGAAGTCAAATCTTTGCCATAAAAGCCAACCCAATGCCACCATATAGTTTAACTAAGAGAAATATTGAAGGATATTGTTTTGTATAACCCAAAAATGATATTTGAATGCTTACTTTCTGTGCTACTTATAACAGGGGCAGATAAGCAGGTAAATTTAAGACCAAAAATTTGAAGAAGTATAGTTTTAAAGTGCTTTTATGACTAATTGAGTGATATATTTAGCTTATCCCTAGGTATGTACTATGTAGACTTCATTTGAGTCATATAAGAAACTAGTAGAAGTGGTTTATATGCATTTCTGAGAAACCACACTCACTTTATATGTTACTGTAAGTACAGCATTATGAAAGGGACATTACTAAAACTAGCTGTTGAGTTCTTTATGCCCCTTCTAAAATTTTATTGTTTATAATCATTTGATAAAGGCTTTTTGATTATTGTCTTGACATGCATTGATTGAAAGCAGTTGCAAATTTTATCATGAAAATATGGTTTTAAAAATATCACAATTAGGCTACTATCACAACAGGCTGTTGTGGATATGTAATGGAATAAATAAATACATAAATAGATTTTCATCTTTTGCAAAAACTCTTGCAGGTCCCCCTATTTATTAGAAAGAAAGAAAAGAAAAATAATCTATTCTTAATTGAAGAAATTGTGGTTTCATCTTTGATCTCAGAATTACTTCAATGTTTGCTTCTTACACTGTTTCCGATGTCAGAGCCAATAACTTAGTTGTAAAGACACTAAACGGGAACAGATCCTTGCTCTTTGTCATGTGTTCCTGACAGAACACCATGGGATGTTGAAAACAACATGCCAACTTAATGCCATATATTTCACTTGGTCTCTTGTGTGATATAAAATATACTTTCTGAGAACATAATAACAACAGTTGGTAAAGCCTGTCTTGTTAGATCATGATCCCTTTCACATGCCAACCGCATGTATGGCACTGATATTTTACCTAAAGTTGTTGTATATTAAAATTTGTGCTGAAGCTTGTTAATTAAAGTTTTCGCTGTATCTGTTTTGGAGAGCTTTGGAGGATCATGAAGCCTAGAATATTCAGAATATTTTCTTACCAGAAACTTATTAAATATTGTTCAATGGTGATTGTTTCCATCTTAAACACCTTACACCTAATGCTGTTCTACAGTATGTGGGCTCCCCATTGTACTGATCTAGTGTAAGTAGAATATCAAGAATCTCTTAAACTGCATTTCTCATGTTGAAGTATTTTCTGTCACATAGTCACATTTTCCAAAATCTGTTTTTATTCACTGAAACTAATATGTTGCAACCATAGAAACTGCACTATTTTTTACTTAAAGCAGGATTTAAACAACTTTGCAAATGAAGTTCAAATCTGGAAATGCCAGAGGTTGTCATGATTAGCAGGTAAAACCTTCAGCAGGTGCTGACACCTGCAGGCAACAAGTTCCCTCCTCTGGTTTAATGAATCCTGTATTTGCTGAAGATACTGTGTAGTTTTGTAGGGGGCTTGATGATAGTGGGTTGACATTGAGCGAATATCCATGATAAGAACTGCGGAATAAACAGTTCATTGTTCACTAATGATTAACCAGAAAGTGGTGTGATACAGGACCAAGTCCAGGGTTATTGCATTATCTTGCACGGAGTTGGAGCTATGCCACAAATATCTATTGTTATTTGATTACTGGTATAGTAATGACATGGTAAACAGTCTGTAAGACCCAGACAGTCTATTGTAGTCTCCCAGTATGAACAGTGGGATTTTTATTAATGCACCAAAGTGCTCAAGTGCATTTCCAAGGTGGAAGGCCCAATATTTACATGTTTGTTATGCACTCTGGCTTTTAAGTCTGTAGTATCATCGTTGGCATCCTTCCCATGTTCACTGTGGCTTTTACCAAATTTAATCAGACTGCAGATTTATCTTGGTAAATATGTAAATATGTTCTCTAATCCTATTTATTAATTTGGAACATGGATTCAGTTCCAGTGCACTATTTCTGATAAAGTCCTGATTGGTGTAGTGTTTTATCCCTTAGCTTGAACGTGTTTACTCAATGCATTGGTCATCAGTAGTGATGGGACGTGATTGCTGCGGTGGTTGGGACCCAGGTGACCGTGTTGTGGCAGTGGGGGGACCTGAATTCATATTTGTTTTGAGTCTGACTGTACTGTCCCAGGTCTGAGTACAGGAAAGTGTACACTATGAGATACACAATAATGTAAACAATAATTCAAAACAACATTTTTGAAAATAATTAAAAAATTCCAATCCATAATTGTTTGTTTGTAGTTTCTGTGTAGTATATTTGTTAACTGACAACCTTTCTTCAACCATCCTATGATTATCAGTGACATCAGGCATTACTCAGTTTGATCTTGAAACAAGTTTGTTATCAGTGAAGTGTTTCTGTTGCTGACTAGTGAGACCTCCTGCTGGCCCTGCTGTTAGTGTCAGCTATTGTGTGTGGGTGTTTTCTTTTGTTGTCAGTGTCACAGTTATGCACTGACACACACAACTTGACACAGAAACGTTCTTAAAAATCTCTTTATTTCATTCAATTCATAGATAAAATACTTGGTTAAATAGGTTGCAGGTGGTTAATTGAAAATTCCCCGTATTCTGCTTGTCATTTTTCCGCTTGGCTGTGGTTTACCTCGGTGCCTCTGTGTAACATTACCATGTCTTGAAGCTGCCTGCACCAGTGAGGCATCCCACTGCTGTGTGCTGTGTCAGAGATGAACTATGTGCTGCTGCCACTGCGTAGGCTGTAACAACTTAGGCCGGCTGTTGGAAACCTGCCCATTTTGCTGAGAGGAAGCAAGTATGGGATGTTTCTTACATCACCGTGGCCTACATCACCTGACAAGCAGAGTCACACTAGGATGGACATTATCAAAAGTGTGACGTATCAGTGTGCTACTTCTTAGTCAGGTTTGGTGATAAAACTGTGATGGTGATATTGCAATGCAGATGTATTTATGATGAATATCCCATTTCCACCTCAAGGGGTTAGCTACATTATTCAAGTGATGCTATTCTCTTAGTCTCCGGGATGAAATAACCTTGAGATAAGAGACTGCATGGTACAGAACTTATGACATGGGCACAAGGATGTGGAGTTTACACTCCTGTTGATTACCTATGTCATAATTGATTTAAGTCTCAGTGTGTGGAATACTTTGAATTGCTGCCCTGCCAGAGATGTTTATTAGTTACGTGATGAGGGGCAGGTCCCACTAGATTAAAACAGCAGTTGTTTTCTTACTTCATTTTTTGTCAGGCAACTGAGTCATAAATGAAGAAAATCTGTTTGGCATTGTCAATATCAAGTGGAATGATGACAGTGTTGTGTTGGGTTCTAAGGAAGTTTGTCCCATTTATCATTGCCAAGTAGGCTTCTTATCATTTGATATACCTGAAATACAATGGCACGGACAATACACACATTTTTTCTGGTTATTTCATTTATCTATTCTTGTAATTTTAGTAGGTTGCTTTCTTGCTGGGGAAGAGAAATGTGGTTCTGATGATAGAAAACTGGTTTCAAATCACTGGAAGTCTTTATGAATAATAATGGTGCATATTTTTATCTTAATGACATTGTTTATTATAATTTTTTTATAAAAAAAAAAGAATGAAGAGCTTCACATGGAAACTGTTGGTCAGTAGCATGTAATCCTCCTCCCTTACAATCCCAGCAACCCTACATTGTAGTGGTTACACAAAAAATATTTATATTTGCTGATGTCTTTAAAATAATTAGTCAATATTTTAAACAGCAACTTACTTGTTCAAACATCATAGGTTGTGATTGACATTGAGTAACCGCTGAAGAAGGGTGTTTGTTTTATTATTATAAGGACACTTTGATTCATTCAAATCCACCATTTGTGTGTCATTTGATACTGATTACGGAACCAGTGACAGTAGTCCTGGAGCTATTGGCTTAACCACAAAATACTCCAGTTGATTGAAAACAAGGTTGGCTCAGGATAGGTAATTGTTCCCTTCCTCAGCTGTTATCAGGTTTAAAGAAACCTATTTCTAAAGCAGGCAGACACCAATACCTTCAACACAGTAGCGTCATTTTGCCAAACCATGTAGCAGAACAACTGATACAACTCTTTTTATCAACTCTTTGTAATATGAGGAGCTGATTGTGGGGGGAACTGAGTGTGGTTGAGTGGTATTTGTAAAGCTATATAATTTGTGGTTAGCATTTTTTTCATATTGAATAGCCAACCTTGGATAAGTTAGCATATTGTGAGCCATAGCCTTTTTTGAGACCACAAAATACTGGCTATTTAACAAATGACCTACATAACAAACTGCCACCTCCTCCTAGCATGAATGAGCACACACACTCCTGAATTCACTCTCATAATAAGTGCAAAAAGGATTAATTGCTGATAATGAGATAATTAAGGTATTGATTAGCCTTGCCCATTTAATTTACATCTTTCCTCTATACATGATTGTACAGTTTAACTCCCTTATTTCTGAATGCATATACCTGTAGCTAATTAAGTATATGCTGTGTTTGGGTTTTATCTGGTAGATCTGTTCTCTGTTATTATTATCTTAATGAGTTGACACCCTGCCAGATCAGTGATAACAAAATGTTTCATACCCATTCTGCTGGAAAAGTCGATGAAAACCAGCAGGTTTTACTACCTGGTCGGGCTTTTCTTAGGTGTTTGTTCAAGAAAATGAAGCATGATTGCCTTCCCTTAAATTGAAGGCACACTATGAGCATTAGGCCTTTATATAACAAAAAGTATGACTTTTTTCTGGGAGATTTCAATTCTTTTTTCAGCAAGGTATACCATATCCCATTATAATCTATAAAATCATTAAAGTTCTAAAGTTTGTAGTTTTTTAAGTCATTCTTGCAATGGATAAACAACAGAAATTTAGAAATGGGTTTATAGATAGTAACTTTCATAGTGGTTCTAGTGATAAAGGGGAAATTTCTGAAATTTTCAAGAAAAAAAAATTTGACAAGGTACCAGATATTTCCTGTGTTAGACATGCATGAAAACAGAAAGTTTACCTGTATTTTTTCAGTTAAACATGCTGTGTGTGTACAGGCAAGCGAATCAAATTTTTAAACAAGAAATTTGAATTTGAAATATCTGGATTTTTTCAGATGGTTGTATGCATAACACATAAGTCTCTCAAAGATAACTAAGAAAATGTGAAAAGCTGATACTCAGCCACTAGACAACAAGTTAAACTGGGAGAGGTTGGTGATCATACTTATGAACTAACAATATCTATGATCTAGAGGGTGTCTGCTATATTTTTCTGTGCTGCATCCTTTCTACGACCACTGCAATCATGAATTTTTTAAACTCTCACACTGACTGTCTTTCTCCGTTTTTATCACATATTTGCAACTGTATGTAGAATTTCTTTTGGTATTTATTCCTGCCATTGGTCACAGGGCCCCAGTTACCCTGGGGGGGGGGGGGGGGGGTTGCAAGGTCTGCGGGGTTTGAGTGAGAAGACTCCCATGCAGTCTTTCTGGGGCTCCATCCATCTCTCTCCATAGGTTGCCTAGGGTTTTGTGTGTGCATGAAACAGGCCCAGCTCTATATTTCGAAGGTCCACAGTTCTTATAAATGCCATTAATGTTTTAAGATAGAACAGATTTTTTCTGACCTCTGAAACCTGGGGTTTGCTATTCTGAAGGCTAAGGGTTCGCTATTCCATGCAGTAGTGTAGATTTAGTAGGAAGCCTGATTAAGTCTGTACTTAAAAAATGTTCAAGTTGTCTTTTGGGACTGAAATTTTACCCGCAGCAACAAACAACAACAAGGCAATTTGAGAAGGTAATACTCTTTAACACAGTTTTTGTCAAATTATAATAAATGTATAGACTTAATTTCACGATGATTTGAATTTAACATTCATCCGTCAACGAAGAAGTGAACAACAAATTCTAATTTTATATTTTTTATATTCAACTCAGGTTCTTCAAGCCTCTTTTGGGATGTATTTTGGAAAAGCAGACCTTTGGCATATATATATAGCTACACTTCCTATCGAACTGATTCACACTCAAAAACTTCAAAGAGAAGTTCTAAATTCATGCTCCAATCAGTCGCAGACCCAGTGTAGTTTGTCAGTTTGTCTTAAAATTTTATGTTGAACCACCTCCTACTTTTTTGCTACTGATGGCTATATTGTTTTCTTTTCACTTGTAACCATCAAATCATTTGATGTCTGAAAACGAACAATTCAAGGTGACATTTAGTGAGAGAGAAATTGACTAAAACGAATTGACTTTTAAATACTCCAGCAGTTTCTCGTCCATAAATGTCTTCTTGGAGGAGCCCCTGGAAGTATCTGTCTCTCTGTCTTACACTGCTGTTCATTTTACTTTTTTAGTTTTGGAAGCTTACATTTGGGTACCCCGAGTTTCATAGTATTGATGACAACTCTCTCTCTCTCTCTCTCTCTCTCTCTCTCTCTCTCTCTCTCTCTCTTCCTGCTAATGATGGTATAGGTTTGCTTACAAAATATCTTAGTGCTCTCAATAGATTGTGGAACCTGGGGTAACTACACGGACATCTGAGCACATTAACCACTGTGCAGTATGAAAGATGGATGGAGCCTCAGGTCCACAGTCGTCATTTGTATTGTGTTTACTGACAAGGTATAATTTGTGTCCAACAAGTGGATGGATTCCATGGCACACCTGGCAATCCTCAAACACAGATCTTCTCATCTGAGCAAAATAAACAGAGTCAACTGTAGAAAACATGAGTATTTAAAAGGCTTGTTTTGTGGTGTTCTCTCACTGGATGATTGGATATTGCTGAAATTGCTGTAGTATTCTTATCTTTTACCTAGAAAAAAAATATAATATTTACTGTATTTAACATATCTGCTAGAGACATAACCATACGTGGCCATTTCTATTTACTCAAAGTGACATATGAAGCAAGCTTAGATTCCCTGTTATGCATATAAACCATTTCAGCTAGTTTTTTATATGAGCCAAATAATATTGATATGCCAAAAGATAAATTCAGTCAGCCAAAAAATAGCTGTAAAACTGCACCTTCTTCAAATTCCTGGTTGGAAACTACATATTTATCTGTCTCTTCAGTTTATAAAGTCGGTCAAATGATGTTGATGTTGTAATTATGTATGATGCATAATTGCTACACATGCAACAGCATAAAAATATTTAAGTGAGTGGCGTAAACAACATAGGGTTATGTATAGCACAGAAAAAAAAAGAAAATTTTGTTTAAATATTGTTTTTGGGGAAGTAAAAAGCATGCCTTTGGGCTATTTTAAAGTTATGTTATTTAAAACTTAAGGATGAAATATGGTTGGCTAAAGTAGGAAAGATTTGACTTGGTGTGTAACTTGTAAATGTAACAACATTAGCTGAAAAAATGTCATAATATGTTCATGAAATTTTAGCTTTGAAAAGATTTTGCATGACAAAACGGGGCTGATTTAGCTACATTATTCAATTGTTTGAAAACTTCTTGGAGAATAAGGGCTTGGTCCAAGTAGCTGTCTTCATGTCTCACTGCTTCAGAGTCCAGTATTAATTCCAGTAGTCATGCAAGTACTGTACATGAACAGTTCAGGAGAAATACATTGACCTTGTGTTACATTGTAGACTTATATTCCATTCATTGCCATGTAAGGTTTTCTAGTCACCTCTGAATGACACTGTTATGATTCCATAGGAAAAATGTCTTTAGTCACATTCATCAGTTCAAGGTGGGTTAGGAATGTTTCAAGGGTTATAAATGGAGTGTAATGAAGCCAGGCATACTTCTGCCCCCCCCCCTTCACCAGCATGTCCTGGCTGGCCTAATTTCCAGTTATGTATTCAAATGTACACTGCATTACAAAACTTAATTTCAAATACATGTGACATTTTTGAAGTAAGAAACTGAATTTATGGGGCTGGTTGCTTATGTTTAGTAAAATGATGAAATAAGTTATTTTTTTCTCTTTTTTCAATAGCTTCATACCATATACAAATTTATTACTACCCATTTTCATTTAATTATCATGTTATTATATAATTTTTGTTATAATTATTTTTATAGTACTAATACATATATAATTTTTAATTTATCTGTTTTTGATATTTATTTATTTATTTATTTATTTATTTATTTGATGAATGCATTTTCATGACATTCTGTATATGTGTTGAAATGTATTTTGAATCAAATTAAATCTGGCACGTTTTCAGGTGCTCTGTTCCACAACACTGGTTCTGCACATGGACAGAGGTCAAATTCTTCTGCAAATAGATGGCATCAAGACAGACATTCATTAATAAGCCAGCTATGCACAGGCACTCCTTCCTTTGGGGGCCAGTGGAACCAGGTACTGCTGCTATAATTAATAGGCGTATAAAGCACATGCTACTGCCGCAATGTAGTTTGTACCAGTGTAGTTTATATACATACTTTTATCCACAGCTGTTTTACATAAATTACTCATTCAGTAAATGTGTGTTTACCAACTGTGATCAATAGGAGAAAGCCATTATAGTACTCTCACAAAGTCATCAGTGTAATCACATATTGTGATACAGTTTCATGTATTGGAATGTGAACAGGTGCACAGAAGCTGTTACTTGATGAATTTTATTATGTACAGACACTGTGTCTGTACATAATCTGATCACTAGCCATTCACACTGGCAATTTTGAAGGCAATTAACATCTGACCACGGCCTTTGGTTAACTTTTCAAATGTGACCGAACTATGTACCCAGTCCAAATAAACCCAGATTGGGAATCGAGTTATGTCCCAGTTAACTCGATATAGCTTTGCTTTCTGTTAAGTGTCTGTATATTGACAAGCTTTGCTGTCTGTTTTACTGTGCATGTGTCTCAGTTATGGGTAATTAGAAAAATCACTATTTGTCATGCTGGCTATAGCTACAGATGGCATCTACAGCAGTCAATGATGAGATTTCCAGCTTTTGTAGAGCATATTTTTGTAGTGGAACCACTTGAAATAGCATGGTTTTCCCAGTGGTCTGGAAAAGGGTACACATCCATCTTACACTTCACACATGTGTATGGTTTTTGCTTAAAGTTCTTTTGTAGAGGTACATTGCTGTCTCTCTGATTCATTAATTGTACCCATGCCATCTTATGGTTAGTTGTGGTCCTTAACATATATTATCTTTCATTTTTGGCTCATCAGGAGAATTGTCAATTATCAGTCATTAATAGGTTTCTCTCTGTTTTTTTTTTTTTTTTTTAATAGTTTTTATGTGAACATATCTCCCCAGAAATTATTCTGTATAAATTATATTTTTTTTTTTACTCAATAAATCAAGCTAAGCTTTTCAAAGAGCGGAATGTCATATATATTGGGGCTCTGTATAAAGTTATGTATAATGTAAACATTTTATGAAATTTCCAACTTAGACCTGAACAACATTATAAAACATTTCAGTTAAAGGTACATATGAACTGAGCATCAGTGGAGCATGGATTCCTAGTAACACATGTAAACCACTTCTACTAGTTTCTTATTTCTTACTAGTTTTTTTATGCTGGCATTTGGTCGGTTTTTGTGACAAAAAATTGGCTTTGTATGCATCTTTAAAAGAATGGATTTGGATTAGAAATAACCTTGAACAAATTTCATTTTGCTAAACAATCACACATCATAAACTGTTTTTTTTTTTTTTTTTTTTTGTAAAAGGAACCTTTTTCCTAGTATTGGTTTTCTGAGTGCATAAAAGTTGTTTTTTCTTTCAAGGAATCCTGGTCGGTCAACTTAGCATCCTGCTGAGCGAGTGACTCCTTCTAGTGCATTACAACCATTACCCAGTGCTAATGTCGACATGGAATTTGATAATGAACTAGATGGAGAGATTAAAGGTAATTTTGCTGTTGTTGAATTTTTAAGTGGTACACTGTAAAAAGAGACCATTTGAGGATGTGTGAACCTGTTTGATTATGAAAGAAAATGCATATGTAAGTGGCTAGAAAGCATCAGATTTTAATGAGGAGAAGAAACCAATGTGTTTATTTTGTTTTGATTTTTTTTATGTTGACATAAATGAGTGAATTAAATGACAGCTTATGAATGGAAAATAGATTTTAATCATTCATCTATTGTGTGCCAGCATCATCATGCGTGGAGAGTGATAGTAAATGTAAATGTAGTTGTTTTGCTTAACTTCGTTTGTTTATTTTGTATAGAAGGTGACAGAGAGCCCAAATCCCCCTAGCTTATGGCAAGTGCTGTATTTCCATGGACAAAATGGGCCGGACAAAATGGATGTGAAAGAATCATGCTTTGATTTTGACAGAATTCTTTAAAAACAAACTGTAAGTCATTGTTGAGGTTAACATTTCTTTATTGTTATGCATATAATGTTAACCATACTGTTCCAGATGAGAGAACTATGTATGCTATATTTATAGAACAGCACACTTGTCTTAGCATACTGCCTCTGGCATTTGGAGGCCCTGATACCAAGGCACTCACAAAAAAGAAATGTTTGTATTTTTATGGGACCATAAATTTCTGTTTTATTATTTTTGTACAGTGATCTTCATTTATGAATAAAAAAAGCAATGAAAAATATTCAGATTGATATCTTGTAGTTTTTTAACACAGCAAAGAATTAAATCGTTTGGGGAATATTCGAAATGGGAGCAATAATGTGAGGCTGAAATTTAAAACATTTTGTTTTTTGATATCCTACTTATGTGCAAAATTTGAGGGCTTTAGCTGTCATAGTTTGTCTACAATGCCTATCCAAATATGAAAATAAGCCTTTTTCGTCAGTTTCTTAAGGGATGAGTCTAAGACCCCACTTCCATAGATTTTAGATCGATCTATCCCTGTGGGGAATCTCACTAGATTACTGTCAGCTTAAACGGCTTAAGCGTCTGTCCCGCCTACTGAAAGCTGTAAGGGGGTAATTAACTATGATGGGCACTCGGCTGACTGCAATTTAGCTTGAACCCCCAGGGAGTTAGGTCGATCTAAATCTTAATCTCTGGATTGATCTAAATCTCTGGGAATACACCCTAATTCACTTAGAACCTGAATTTTTTTGTGTGTCATCAAATATCAGTGGTCTGTTTTTCTGTATTTTATGTTTCCTTTGCTACATCATAAAGAATAATAGGTTGATTAGTGAGGGTAGAATGCCCTTACATCTATCCTGGAGCTTCATCATCTCTCATTCACATGGCAAACATGACTTAAAAGGAACAGATGGATTCTGGGCTTGTGGCAATAAATTTCTGTTGGTGCTAGATGTCACCTGAGCCGTGCACTTTTTTCAAAATTTTGAATTGTGGACGTAATAAATTGAAAACATTCATCATGTATTGTTCTGAAACTAAATGGAATGTTTCATAGGACTAAAATACAGACTGAGCCAGAAAAAAAAGTCTTGGAATATTTTTGTTGGAGTTATGCTGTGGTTTAGTTTATGGACACGTTAATGTCAGGTTTTTAAACACATAGTGGGTATTTATCCTTCTTTTACTTGGATATTCTTAATCTGTACTACAGCAACATACATTAAAAAAAGGTTATGGCTTTGCTTTTACAGATTATGTAATACTGAATTAAAATTACTTAAAAAAATAAACTGGACACCAATTTGGACCAACCAATGGAGAATCATAACATGCATGGTTCTGAAAAAAAACTTTTTTGTTTTTATTTCTATCGGTTTTGTGTTTTGTCTAATTGGCAGTTTCGCTTTGGATCAAGACAAGCACAGATTGCATTAAGTTTTGCCAAAAACTCTTTATTTACTGCCTCGCATGCATTCTTTTGGATAACAGATAAAACTTCAGTGTTCATTGACTATCTTAATAAACATGTACATACATGTCATCTAACAGGTGACATTATAAAAGCGATTTTGGGGTTAAAATGGAAAAATCAGTGAGCAAAAGTACAATCCATTTGTATTACCTGCTTGGGACTCCAGTAATGGAATCCTTCATCTTTGAAAAGATATAATTTACATAATATCTCACCTAAATTTTAAGAGAGATGATAATTATTTTAGTCTATTGCTGCTTCTCAGATTTTCAAACTATTAAATCACTTTTTTATATTGATTAGAAATTAAAGATGACGGCATAGTGCAATGTCTGTCTGTCTGTGTGTGTGTGTGTGTGTGGGGGGGGGATCTGCAGCTTATTACCAGTAGAGCATTTACCTGTCTTGATAAGGGTCCAGATATGTCATGTCATTGAATACTTCTATGCGTGTCAAGTACATCTTAGCATTTATATTAACTGTAATGCTACACTTCAAAAATTTCAATTACATTCACTTTTGATTGTAAATCTCTGGTGACCTAATTAGACAATAAACTCCCTTTGGTGTTTTAGGGTTATTTTGCTACCAGGTCACTATTATTACCTTTTGTAATTGCTTGTTTCAAGGATGGGGGGGGGGTGTCATCATGAGCTTTAATGGATTGTTTTTTTAAAGACACATTCATGTTTAAGTTTTAAAACATGATAGTTAATTAGAATTCTTTTTTTTTTTTTACAACATTACATTATGTAAAAAAATAGTGGTGGATCTTACAGATGAAATTTTTGTTTCTACTCTTGAAGTGACAAAAAAGTAAATTGAAATAAAACTTGATATGATTTCTATCTAAGAGACATGTTTGATCCCTCCATCATAGTGCCTTCATCATATGGGAGAAAACTTTGACACCCTCTTTATGTAAAAATAATTTACTTTTTAACCATCATAAGACAAGATGCAATAAAATACCCTCTTACTTAAACGTATTTCCAGGATGTTCTGATTAAAAGCTCATGTTCATGCAGTAATAGTCTATAATCCGCTTTGTTAAATGTTAGTTCCTGACAGTTCAGTAATGTTTTCAGGTTTGAGCCGGTAAGGTGGTCTATGAAGAATCTTATATTACTGTGATTGATCATGGAAAGAAAACAGCTTAGTTTATGATGTGTGATGTAACACTGATAGCAACTGTGCCTTGGTACCAATGTATTTGCTAAGATCAAACCAACTATGATAAATTTGTCTATCAAACAGCTTAAGAGGCTAAGGCGTCTGATTGATAAGAATAGATCTACCTAACTTCACCTGAAAAGTACAAGCTTTTCAATATTGTGGCCTGTTGTGTAATGGGAGATAGCCATGCCAGTCAGTGCACTGCTATCTTTACATGTATCCGACCAATTTTAAACCAGCCATAATTAAGTATACTACCAGACACGCAGGAGATTATGGCTATTGGGAATAAAGTGACCTTACTGCATCTTAGCTGTTACCTTGAAAGATTTTGTGTGATGTTTCTCCCTATAATGCCTTTGGTATTGTGCCTTTCCCTTGTGTAAAATAGTTTTAACAAATTAACCAGAGTTAAAAATTGATATTTGACTGTACAGTTATGAGTCGAGTTGTAAACAGTTGCTTGTGAATGGATATGAAGCTATAGATTAAAAAAATGTATTTGCATTTTGGAAAAAAAAACAAGATTTGCTGATTAAAAAAATACCTTTCAGAGTAAACATTAAGTACTTTGGCACCTCTGTACAATGTATTTTATTTTGCAGACCATATTTTTATGTACAGACATTATGTAATATTGTATAAAATTGAAGAAACCCTTTCTGTGTGATTGCATTCTTTTTCTGGAAGCAGTTCTTTGTAAAATTTTCATTTTTTCACATATTGGCATTTTCAATGTAGGACTTGGAATTTCCATGGGCATGAAGCAGAGTTATAGTTACATTTTCTGAATATCCATGTTATGTATAGTAGATGATTAGAAATTGGTTTTGATTATGCTGGTAATCATTATGTAATACTGCATAAAAATTGACGTAAAACTTACTTTGTGCACTGCCACCACAAAACTGTATTATTTATTATTTTGTAACTTACAAGAATGCTTCTAAGGATTGCCCTTCAGCTCAAATTAGAAAACCAACTCTATTGGATTATCATTTTCTTTTTATCATTTTTATCATTGAATTTATGGAATTTTTTGTAAAATTATCATTTTTCTCATTTGAGCATATGCCAGGTTTGAACTTGAACTCTCCTATAACAGAAGCCTTATGCTAGTTACATATTCTAATATTGGTGTTACCTGTTGTAAATTATTAAAATTAAGTGTTTTTCTGCTTTTTGTCTGCACATTTGACATCTTTGCTGCCTTGTTATATTAAGAGCGTAAATTTTATTTTTGATGAGCATGGATGTGAATTGGTGTGAAGTAAACATGTATTCCAGTGTTGTTGGGTGCAGCAAACTATCAGTTCATTTCATCCGTAACCTATGATGGTTTACCAAAACCACAAATCATGAGTTATAGGCACTTGTTTTGAAATACCTTCCTTTTTGCACATTGCCATGATTTACTTTTCTTTCTTTTATTATGTACAGACACAGTGTGTCCCTGTAAATACAGCTATCACCCATGCTGTTGTCATTGACAGAAATGCTATTTTGTGCACTGTCATCTTTAATGCTATAAATGGATAAACATCTGCCTGAGTATCTTCAAACTTATTGGAGTGATTCATAGCACACCATGAAAGAAAATTTGTGATATTTATTATTTCCAAATTTACAAGACCATTCTAAGGACTTAAGTA
This sequence comes from Lingula anatina, assembly GCF_051362555.1. Lineage (NCBI taxonomy): Eukaryota > Metazoa > Brachiopoda > Lingulata > Lingulida > Lingulidae > Lingula > Lingula anatina. Next base: position 29,979,385 of record NC_141768.1, read on the forward strand.
TAGTTTGAGTTTGAAAACCAACCTGATTGGATTCTAATTCTTGAACGCATGAAGTTATTGTGAAATTTTTATGTTTCATACATTGGCCTTTATAAGGAGTGACTTTGAGCTTCCAGGACTTGGAAGTGCTGTGCCAGTTACCTTTTCTGAATATCCATAGTAACAGATTGTACATTATTAAGAATTGGTGGTGGTTATGCTGTTTAACACTACATAATATCGAATCAGCAAGAAAAACCATTTTGTGCACTGTCATCATCATTATTACTGCTTTATTTCTGTACATCTGACGGCTTTGCTGCCTTGGTTCTACCTGCATTTGGCGATATTCATAAGTACTTAACCATATTTTTGTTTTACTTCAGATTTACTAGAGCTGAACCTGTGCTCATGCTTTTAGATGGAGTACTTGTGTAATAACAAGACCAGTACAAAGAAAAAGTCAAATTTTGGAAGGCAGATGTACATTGTTCATGAAGTATGTTACTATAGATATATACTTTTTTCATTGTTTACTGGAATTTTCTAGTTTTTACTAAAATGGTAGTTTAGGAGTGACTTTTTTCTGTTAGGTGTCTGTATATTGACAGCTTTGCTGTGTAGTTGAAATTGTATGTTGAGAATGATGATAATATGAAATATGTTTATGGTGCAGTCCATCAATGCACCTTCTTCAGTGATTTACCTTGACAAAGGTAGGGGAATTTAATACATAGTATGGTGCAACATTATGACTGTGTTATGTTTCCAGAAATCAAATATGAACTAACTGATCTCCATGTTAATTCTCTGGTTGAGAACTGAAGTCTCTGCAATCCAGCTGACCATCAGACAGACCTTACTCTTTAATGAAAACTACTGTATCCCATCAGCACCTGGTATATATTATACACAAGATGAAGCACATTGAAATATATGAAAATGATTCCTACTAGAAATTGAAGCCAATAAGAATACATTTACTAGAGACCTTTTACACAATTAAACTGAGGCTGGCTTTAACCTGAACTCAGAATAGAAGCCATAATAGCAGTTACTCAGTCCTAAACAACTGAAATTGTCCATTAAGACAGTTCTCAGACACCTACATAAAATTTCCCTATCTTCATCTTAATTTGGTAAAAAATAAGTTTCTAAAATGTAATTTGACTGTGAAATTACCATGGTAGTAGTGTGAAAGATTAATGGGAAGTTTTACTAATTTTCAACTTCTGAAAAGAATCACTGATTTGAGTATTGCATTTTAACACAAAATTTCTTAAACTTAAAGGTAATGGCTTTTTATGTACAGACACAGATGTGTCTGTACATATTGCCATCACCTGCGTCTGTCGTCGCCGTCGCCGTCGGCGCCGTGCACTTTCCTTGTAAACACGATAAGTGGAAGGCAGTTTTACTTTTTGGCTTTATATTTACAGAGCTGATGAATATTCATAAAATGCAGGTCAAGTTCGAAAATCAGCATGACCGGGCCATTATTGTAGAAGTTATGCTGTTTTTTCACTTTTCAGCATATATGCAACACTGTAAACACATTTAAAGGAAAACCGACAGGCCTGTTGTCATGAAACTTACAGGAGTACTCAATCTTACTAAAATGCAGGTCAAGTTCGAAAATCGGCATGATCAGGCCACTATTTTAGTACTTATGCTGTTTTTTCATTTTTCAGCATATATGCAACACTGTAAACACAATATAAGAAAAACAGATAGACCAATTGTCATTAAACTCACAGGAGTGGTCAATCTTACTAAAACGCAGGTTGAGTTCGAAAATCAGCATAATCGAGCCATTATTTTAGAAGTTATGCTGTTTTTTCACATTTCCTCAGATTCAATTCTTAGGCATGTTAACAGTCTCATTATTTAAGTAATAAGATTAGTAAAAGTGTTTGTTTGACATATCCTGCATCTTTACAACATTGTTAGTTGATTTTGTAAAAATGATGGTAAACTTGTAATCGTCCATTGTGTTATAAAGTTTCAAAAATGGAAATTAACTCATATCATTGCAGTTTGTCAGATTGAATCATTCACTATGTTCAGAATCTCAGAATGGAGGAAATTGGACATTTAACACTATTCTATTGATATTTTTCCCATCTCATCAATTTTCTTAGTTGGTCATATAACAATGGCAGTAAACTGTTAATTTTGTTTTATGTTAAAAATTGTTAAAAATGGGAAAACACCCATTTCAGAACAGTGCTGTCTTGTTTACATTTTGGCATTTTCAAGGTGTGACTTTGAAGTTCCATGGGCCTGAATACCTTCGCTAGTCACATTTTCTGAATATCCATGATACTGATATTTTATTATTAAAAATTGATGGTCATTATGCTGTTAAACATTATGTAATATTGCATCAAAATTTGAAGAAACCCCTATTTTGGGCACTGCTTCCATGATGACTATTTAAGGAAAACCGTGTCACTTACTATTCTCAAACTTACAGGAAAGAAACACAGGACTAAAATACAACTTCAGTAAGCAATGCAGTCTTTTTGGTAAATTTTTCTGGCAATTAAACAGTTTTTTTTTTTTTGTGAAAATTTAACTTTTCACATATTGGCATTTTCAAGGTGTGACTTAGAACCTCCACGGGCTTGAAGACCCATGCTAACCATATTTTCTGAAAATCCATTATACACATATTTTACTATTAAAAGTTGATGGTCATTATGCTGTGAAGCATTATGTAATATTGCATTAAAATAGAAGAAAACACAATTTTGGGTGCTGCTGCCATGATGACCATTATGGGAAAACCATGTTACTTATGATTGTCAAACTTTCAGAAAAGAAACACAGGACTAAAATGCAGCCTGAGTTGGAAAAGCAGTCTAATTGGCTTCTTTTTCTGGAAGTTATACATTTTAGTGAAATATTCATTTTTATCGTGTGGCATATTCATTGTGGGACTCAGAGCTCCCATGGACATGAAGCTGAATGGTAATCAAATTTTCTACATGTCCATGCTATTTATAGTCAATAATCAAAAATTGGTGATAATTATTCTGTAATGTATTATGTAATGTTACATCAAAATGGACAGAAATCTTTTTGCACTGCTACTACAAACATTATGAAAAGAAAACTGTGTTACTTATTATTTTTAACTTACAAGTATGATTTTTAAGATTGGAATGCAGTTCAAATTGGAAAGCCAGCTCAATTGGGTTATCATTTATTATTGAATTTATGCAATTTTGTGTGAAATTTTCATTTTTCTCATTCTGGCATTTTCAAAGTGTGAACTTGAACTCCCATGGGCCTGAAGCCTTATGCTTGTCACGCATTTTACTTACATTGGTATTACCTGTTGAGCATAATTAAAATTTGATGTTGAATTTGTAGTTAAGCATAATGTATTTTTACATCAGAATTGACAGTAGCCTATTTTTTGCATTGTTATTTCCTGCTTTTTGTCTGTACATTTGACAGCTTTGCTGCCTTGTTCAATGTTAAAAAGCAAACCAAACTGTAACTTTGCAGTGAAGACTCCAAATACTAGGCAGTTATTCTAAGTTTCCATTACCGGTGGAATACAATAGCTAGATCAATCTGTCATAGGTTTGTGTGCACATGTGATGTTTATCGTGTTCATACCCTGTTGTCAGATCCGAGTCTACCATGGTATCCCATCAGCACCAGTAACTCATTTGTTCACACATATGGCCTTTCCAAAGATGAACACTTAAAAGTAGGTTTATTATAAGACAATTTTAAGTGACTTTTAGTTTGGAGTTTGCAAATTGTCTCCTTTCAACTTTTTATTTGTTTAAAAGGCCTTAGGAGAATGTATAAGATTTTGATTAAAATACTTTGCCAGGCAGCCATTTAGTGGCTATTAAAATGATCTTTAACTATGAAATCTCATGATATCAAAGTATTTCTTTATGTTCCAATGACATACAATTTTAAATAAAAGTTCAGTAAACCATTACATAAAAATTTATATTTTCTTAGTCATGGTCACTTACATATACAAGTATATTTCTTTTTAGTGGTATTTAATGTCTATTTGAAAGTAATTGTGGAGTTGTTTTTCTATCCTATTTCGGGACCAACATCAGATAATAGCTATGTCAAGATGTTCAGATAAATTAAGACAAGACACTTCCCAATAAAGATAACATCTGAAGATCCAGGCTTGATCAGTGATACAGTGCATGATTCTTTTTATCTTTTTGATGCAAGGTAGATAAAAATAGTCTCAATGGGCCATCACCCTGGATAACTGTTACAGACTCTCTACAATTGGAGATGGGAATTAATATACCTGCATGGGCACATTCCCATAGACACCATCGATCTAAATAGATTGATCTAACATTGCAGAGATTCTCACTGAATGCAATCAGTAACAGATTAGCATGCCTCCCCCTGTTGTTGAGTACAATACAGAAAAGCATATTAAAAATAACATTGGTAACGAGGAGGTGTGTTAATCCGTCAAACTGATTGCATTCAGCGAGAGTCCCGGCAGGGTAGGATTGATCTTCGTAGACCAATGGTGTCTATGGAAATGAGCCCTTGTGCACATGTAACAGAGACATCAGTTTTTTTTTTTCTTTTTTTTTTTTTACTTATTATATAGATATATATGAACATTTATGCTTAACATGATTGTTCCTAGAACAGCACAATATGACGAAAAGAAATAAAATTGTACTATAGGCCTGTTGGCCAAAATGACTAGGAATAAAGATCTTGAGGTGGTAAATATACTTCCTTGGATGACAGTTATTTTTAGGGTTCTAAATTCAGAGTGTTTATCATATGTGCAGCTGAGCATCTATCAGCGAAATGGACCCACCAATACAGAGTGACTGTATATCTGCGTCCTATTTACTGTGCCTGTCCCAAAATTGCGCTACTAGCTTTGAATAATATCTGATAACACTTTGGTTGGAATTGGCATAAGATACACATAGGCGCTGTTGATAATCGAGACTGTGGAAAAGAAAAGTGTGCAATTTGTGGGTAGGAAGCGCTGATATCTGAAAGAGGTGTCATTCTCCTTTCTGCACAAACAACTTTTTCCTGAAAGGCTTCACTTATAAATTTCAATAAATTATGAAACGGGCTACTAAAGAAGGAAATTGTAGACAATTAGATTTACTTCAAAGGAAAACTTGATGGTTTCCCCCATAAACTTCAAAATAACCCCACCCACAGAACAAGGTGTTATCATTATAAGATAACAAGAAACAGCACTAGCTGCTTTTCTGCAATGGTCACTGAATGATATCTTTCAGTCACATGTTTTATTTCACTATAAATTATTTTTCTTGCTGTGAATTATTTTTAAAGGAGTGGAGGGGGGGGGGGGGAGAGTCCTGTTTTTGTACTGGTAACATTCATATTGATGAGATTCTTTGTGAGTTGTACAATGTATAAAAAATGTGGACAGTGGTCAATTTCTCCCTCATCACATCTGACAGTTATGGGCACCATTATTTTCATTTGTTTACCATAACATTTTTATGGACTCAGAACTGATGGCAAGGACAGGATTATGCAATATATACCTCACATCCTCCCCTGAATGTCATAGTGGTTGTTTTGACTGGATTTTAGATACATCTGGCCACTATTTACTTGACTTTTTTTTCTACATTTTCTCTCAAGTTCATGGGTGCATAGCTATATTCCAAGGGACCTTTGCTCTAAGGGGTTGCTATGCCGAATGCTTCTTGGACCCTCTATCCTTCAGGACCCTCAGGCTTAGAAATATTTGGAATATGGGACCCTCAGAACAATAAACCCACGGAATTAAAGATGTCCCCAAGTTCACCACCACTGAGGTGGTGTGCTATCCTTGATGAATGACAGTTGATGTAGAGGTCTTTTATAAACTGTTTATATACAATGCCTGTTCACTTGATCACTTTGTTGAAAGAATGGCACTGAGAGGGTTTTTTCGTCATTAATTGAAGCAAGATAGTTGAAAAGATAATCAGAACTGATGTTCACTGATTGAAAGGCATGTCTCCCTGGGAAACATCCTTATATTCCTAGGGTTTATTGTTCTGAGGACTCGATATTCTGGATTTTTTTATGATTTATAGCTATCAGTATTAGCTGTTGATTGAAGAAAAATTACTTTATTTTTATAACAAAGCACAGTTAATGAAATAAATCTCTGTGCCCTGTGCATTTATTGCCAGATGTAAGATTTGTTTTTCATACCTGTAAACCCTTGAAGGTTTAATCTAGTCATAGAAGTTTAATTTTACATTGTTTCAGGCATAAATGGGCATGAAAGTGGCATTTAAAAACTGCTCTTAAATGCATATGCTAGCCTTGGTATATGGTGCGCTTGACTAGTGAAGACCTTGCAAGTCAATTATTGTTGCCATAAATAGCAACTGTGCTTTCATTGCAAACTGGCCTCCATACACCCTCATAGGTCCAGCAAGTGACATTGTGTGGCAAGCTCTGATTCCATTGTATTAATATATGTTATACCTTAATTTCATACGTAAATTCTAGTCTGGGTATATGGTGAGCTTGAGGAGCAAAAAGTATAAGCTATAATTGTAATAGTAAAAGTATTGTTCATAATGATTTGACTATAGCCCCTTCCCCATCATGATGGCCATCATGATCATGGCTTGATGGTCACCCTTATCTTACCTGATGCTTATCAGGGGAAGAAAGTGAACTTCTAACTGTTAGAATTTTCACAGCTTCTGTGCCTTTTAATAAGCACTCTCCTTTGGAAATGACAGTGGCTATCCACCCCCAATTTTGTGGCTGAGGTCCTCAGAGATAATGAGGTTGTAGGGAAGGGCTAAGGGCCCCAGGAGGAGGGCAATCTTGATAAGACAGGTGGGTGGAGTAGCTAGCCTTCCAGACTGTGTAACCAGTGTGTTTATCACAGGGGGAGCAACATTGCCTAAAGCTGCTAATGACATTGTAATGTTATATTTTAAGACCCACTTATGTGCAAGGTGAGTATTTTATTTATATTGAGCCAGAAGGCATAGGTAGGTGTTACAGAGCATACCAGGAACTACTAATGTCTTAGAGGAAAGCTTGACCAAAGGGCTCTGTTACATAATTTGGCATTATATCTTCTTTTGGCAAATTTGATGATATCTCTAACAGTATGTAATTTATTTAAAGGATATGATTAAATACATGTCTTTAATTGGCAGATGTTAGATCAGATAACCTTCTGGCACTCACTAAAATGTGGAAAAAATAGCAAAAAAGTTTTGGTCCAATAACACTAGACAGATAGGCCATATCTTTTATTTTTCTTTTAAAAATTTTCTCCATTACCCTCAAATTTGGAGTTGAAAGAATATTTTGTGAGCTTAATGTCACCCCAGTTATTTATCAAGGCATTGTGGTGGTTATATTGGGTTCATGAAGATGTTTCTTATTATATCGCCATTTGTGTGAGTTTAGTAAACAATGTTATGGGGAATTCTACAAGGCTATTGTCCCTTGCAAGTGAAGAGGTTCATTCTTACATGTAGGAAAACGTTTGGTTAAGTTGTGATTTTTGTGGCATGGCTGCCCTTGGCTGGGGTAGTTCTGTTTTTTGAGGACAGCACATCATAATTGTTAGTAAAACATCATTGAGTGTATTCTATTGATTTGTCCCCTTATATGTTGATATTAGGGTGCTCCCCAATCTACCTTGTTATAAATACACCAATCCACATTCATTTCATACAGTGCACCTGGGTAAACAACCATCCTTTTCAGGTAAAAATGATGTCATTGCAAGTAGGTCCAAACATATTCACCATAATTCTGAATCTTAATCTTATGTTTATCAAAGATAAGGCTTGAAATAAAGGTTTATGTTTTTAGCCCCTATCCTTCATTGCCTTTGCAACTGTATTGAATAACCAATGCTTAACAAATGACATTATTGGCCTGGCAAAGGTGGCAATTCTTCATGTGAATGGGCATATTGTGTGCAAGGTGTTTGGGAGAATGTTATTTATATGTTAGCTGACTGAATACATTCGCAGCCTGGCATACTTTTTTATGGTTAAAGCTTTGTAGGAGATCTTAGCAGCAGTCCAGATGGTCAGACACACCCACTATATTGTAGTATTGAAGTATCAAAAATAGTAGCAGTTGCATGCTTGTTTTACATTAGGAAGATGAAAAAATGGGATAATTCATCTAGTCAGGAGGCTCTTGAGGTGAAGGCAGGAACAATAATACCACTCCTTTCAGAGCTATGTCCCTCTCTCAACTCTTTTTGATGTGTATCATGTTTTTAAAGTACCACATATATGTCAAGTGCCACAACCCTCAGATGAATATATTGATAATAATTGTCAGTTAAATTCTGTTTTTCTCCTACTGTTTATCACTTAGTGCTCCGTAGTTTTCTATATGGTATAATTGTACTCTGACTCTGACACTTTGAATTGTTTTTGAAAAAAAAAAGAACTGGGATCCTGTGTGTTTGTATGTGAGTGTGTGTTAAAAAAATAAAGGATAGAAAACCTGGGATCACTATTAAGATCTGTATCTTAAATTCTCCTGAGTCATTATGAATATGTAGTTCTCATGAATCATGAATTTTCACTCGACCCATGTTAGGTTTGTTAGATGTGGATTTTTATCTTCATGCCATAAATTGATTTCATTTTGCTAACAAAAAAGAAAGGTTTCGGGAAAAATTACAATTGTTTTGAAAAATGCTTAGAATTTCACGTGTGAACCTATCCAGTGTGTCTGGCATTTTTGCTGGAAAATGTTGTTTTGAACATTTTGATCATGCATGAGGGTGGAAGAAGTAAAAGGTATCCAGCAGAACTTAGCAGATGTGCTTTAAAACAACTGCTGAAAAAATTCTTTGTGCAAAAGTCTGGTACTCACTTTCCCCACAGATCCTGTCAGATGCTACACTGAACCATAATTTGTTTTCTTCTTTGCATTCTTATCAGTTTTTTTCTACAAATTAGAATTTGAGGATTTGTATTTGGAAAAGATACATTGAGTTCCTTTCTAACAGGGATCATGGATTCTTGGAATTTGTTTTAATATGCCAGGATTTTGTGCTGTAGTCTTGCCATTTACTTTTTGATGGAGTTTTTTATAGACTTGGTGTGTATGTATATGCATGAAAGTAAACAAATAGATAAAATAAATATGAAATAAAATATGCTATGGTTTTGAAAAGCTTATTTGATATAAAGGCATTTTCATTCATGTTTGAAAAATCCTTAAGTCATATTACTATTATCCTTCAAAAGTTGTCTTTTCCTCTTCATACCGTAGATCTGTAAAACCCTACTAAGTTATCTGAAACGGGGTGAATCATGCTTGAAATTGATTATTTGAAGTGAGTGTCACAGTCATGTGAAAGTGATTGCTAGAGCAATCAAATCACTGTGGTAAAGCCGGGATGTTCATTTTCCCAAGTTTCGTAAAGTTATGTGCAATAAACATCTGTAAGTACCTCGAAAAGGAAAGATTTCTTAAATGAATGATGTTTTAAGCATTAAAGTTATTTGGGCCATTTGTTTGAAAGCCTCATGGATTGAAAGATTGAATTTTGCACAAAAATAGATCTTAACCTGGAGATGGAGATCAAGTTTTAAAACAAAGTAGTTTTTTACAGGAAGAAATAAGAAAAAAAATAAGGCAATTGACAAAGTCAATTTCCAGATTTTTTTTTTCTAAAAAGATGAAAACAGAAGTTGTTCACAAAACAATGTCATTTTGGTAGCATTCAAAAAGATGCTCTATATGTACACCACTTTTTTCAATGTACATAAGCTTGCCTGAAGGCTACTTACTGTGCCGTGCCCTGTAATAAGCAGTAAGGACCAGCTGGGGGGCCTTACACAATATTGTTGACCAGTCATGCAGTTTGTCTAATTGCCAATCAGTCTGTCCAACAACAAAATGAAACTAATTAATTGATCTCATTAGGGGTTAAGCACTTCCCAATATTTACCTGCCCCCTGCTTTGTGGTGCAGTGTGCCAGGCTCTGTGTGAATAAACACTGTCCAGATTAGTGGGAGGGGTGATGGGGAGTGCAGCTTAACGAATAACACCAGGATAATTGATGGGAGATCTGCGACTACAGATAATACAGTCTTGATAGTATTTTATGTCTAGAGGAATAGGGAATAGAACAAGATGGATTTTGTTAGGATCTGGATGACTTAAATCTGATCATGTCAGGAGGTATTGCTGATAAACCCCTCAGAAATCTGTCAGGCTAGAATATCTCCCTGGACAATTTTACAGAAGACACAGGAGCTGGAAGTAATGAATTCATACATTACTCAGACTTAATGTCTAGCCCTAATTAAAAGGAATCTGGAAAATTCTTTTATGGAAGCTTGTTAAAATGAAGCTATCTCTGCCTCTGTCAATATCCAGGTATAATAAATTCAGCAATCATACCCCATACCCCCATGTGTGGACTGGGCTAAGCCAGTGGTTGTTTAGGTTGTAAGAGAGTGTAGATTTACCAGATTTAAATCCCCCTAAACCTTTAGAAAATATTTTTGCTGCAGTTCAGTGATGTCCTAACAGTGGGACAGTGTTTTCAGATGTCAAATCCCACTGTTTGGCAGGCTTCACTATTTCCATTCTGGTATACGTAGGGGTATGGACAGTTTGACATTAGATACACTGTAATTTCATTGAGGAAAATAAACAGAAAACTTTTTATCTGTGCCTTAACTTAAGCAGTGACTCAACAGCAAGCTGATTGTGTAACTAAAGTTAAAGTTGGTGGTTTACCACCTGTTGCTGTCGTAAAAATGTGGAGCAGTGGATAAGCCTCTTCTACTGGGCTTTTTTTCCCTTCTGCCTCGAAATAGATATTTCAATTTTAAAAGAAATAGACTATAAGTCTACATAGCAGAAGCTATTTGAGCACGCCCTTGATTGAATATACCCATGTTAATTTTGAGTGAAAAAATTTGAAATGAATTAACAAAGATGATATCACTACCAGTACACTTTTTTTAAAAAAAATTGCTGATCATTTGGTTAGTCATAGATATGGTAAATGGTTGTAAAGGAAGTTTACAGACTGTTTCTCACATACTGAACCATTTATATATTTTTTTTCATAAATAAATGAAAAAAAAACTTATTACCACATAAACCATGTGGAACATATCATGTAAAACTGAATTTCATTACTTTATTATGTCTTTCTGTGGATAGACTTCCATCTGATAATCCTGGGTCTTGTAAGTGGAAAACCTGTTGATCTCATTTGTGAGAGGGAGTTTGTTAAATTGCAGTTCCAGCTTTCCACTGCTGGTAGTGTTTACCTTCAATGGGAAGAATTTCCTCTGGTATTTCAGGGAAAGTGTACAGGCATGTGCACATGGGTTCTGCCTCCAGCAAATCCTGGAGTTACTGTAAGAATGAGAAATGTGTGTGTTTGTGTGTGTGTGTGGGGGGGGGGGGGATTTAAAACTCAAGAGCGTAAAAATCTTAATTAAGGGAAGAACTTATACTATTAGACTTCTGGAACAAAAGATTTAACTGTCATTATCAATTAATAGTGAAAATACAGGGAATTTATTGCAGCAGACAATAGAATAAGCTGTTAAATTTCTCTTTTGATAATTCATGTATAAGATCTCTACCTATTGAGTATGGAAATCTATATTTATACACTTCCTGACAAATATTTACTTGTGACGATGATTGAAAACGTTTTGTGTGCACAGAAAGGTGCAGCAATATACTTTATGATTGCATTTTGATAAGATAGTCTGATGGTAAATACACTCTCCAACTTGTGGGTCAAGGTTATTTTATTTTTTTAACAGGATAAAAATTTATGTTCCACAGTAAATGAACATTATTTTACATGTAAAACACAGAGCTGTGGTATAAGTGTAAGTTGTTGAAACTGGAACCAAATCAAAAGGGAAGCTTACATTAAGGGAATTCTATAAAATATGCTAGACATTACTATCAACATATGTTTAGACAAGTTGACATCCTTCTTCTTAGCAAACTTTTTAAAGAAGCTGCCCAGATTTTGTGACAGTTGGTATACTGTGAGCTTTAACCACATATATGTATAAGCATTCTTTTTGGTAATGATGGTGCAGTGTATTCTCATTTCTCTAGGGTATGTATAATTGGAATTGCATAAGTGTAATAAAACTGCCTTGTAATAATCACTTTGTTACCTAACACAAAGGTGTCTTCAAGCCATACTTTATGGCACCATGTACCATCAGTCAGTACTCTCAATTTTCATCAAAATAATTCATTTAAGCTCATACCATCTAAGAGAAAAAGTTGAATAATCCTGTGCTTGTTGATGATTTATTTGGGTCAAAATTATTTTAGCTTCTTTATGAAGCAGTTTCGTAAGAGCATTCTTAGTCTTAACCATTAATATTTATGCATCAATTAATATTCTGCTAAATCTGGTCAGCTGTCATGTTTGATTTACAGTCCTTTTGTCTTTTTTATATAGTGGACTGGTTAACAGTGTTAAGAAAAAGGGATGACGTTTGTTCTTCATGTTTGGGACACTATGAATGTTGGATAACATTTGTTTTACTATAGTTTGAAAGAACTGACAAATAATCACTATTTTCTTTGTATGAAATGCCACAAATTTTAGTATTTTACCACAAAGAATGAAGTACAAGACACATCTGTGGCCTTTAAACATTTCTTAATATTTTTTTAAAGATCTACCTATGTTATGTTCTCTTCATGAGGTGTACTATGTTGAAAAGCATAAAGTCTGAAACATCTATTGGCCAGCCACCATAATATGAGTCAACAACTGAGAGGAAACAAATATTTACTTGATTTGCATGTGAATCTTACAGAGTACAAATATGATATCAAATATTCCATTTCCAATCCTTAAGTGGAGAGGTGCTTTTTCTTGAGCATGTTCTCAGTGTAGATTTAATATATTTTAAACCCCTCTTTAGGCTATGTTAGATGCTTATTTTTGGCTTTACAGTAGATGGAAAACTTCATAAGATGATAACACTTAGGAAGAGTTCAACTCCCCCTTCCATATTATTTTCTTCTAAATTATTTCACAGGTGGTGGGTGGTGTATGGGTTGGTAAGATCCTGTTTCTAAACTGGAAACCTTGTCATTAGCTCGGTGTCATATGATGCCTTCCCTCTTGCTAAATTTTGTTCTGGTGAGTAATTTAAGGAAAGCCATAATTATATTTATAGACTGTACCCCTATGATTTAATACAGATGGTAGGTGACAAATCCTTGATGTATCTGTAGAGTCTCAGTCAGCACTTGTTGAGTACAATGAGTGTTTTGTGACCAAGATAAAGTCTAGATCAGCTGATTGTGGGGTTCCTCATAAATATTGACTTCCATTTATCATCAGTATTTGATCTGGTTGGGGAAAGACCTAGGCTGGTAAATAGCACCCATGTGTAAATGTTTTCGCATTCAGAGTATGTACCCAGCAAAGATTTGTTCTTTGGTTTCCTAGCAACAACAACCACCGAAAATGTGGTTGGATTTTCCAGAGCTAAAAATAAATGGAATTGTATAGGATTTACCCCCTGGTTAAATGACACAAGCCATAGGTAACAGCGGCTGTGTGGTGTTATTCATTTGTGGCATGCATTAGGATGGTGGAAGAAGTGATTTGTGTTCTGACGTCATACCTCCTGCAAAAACATTGTTTTAAACATGTGACAGTCATAAGCCTGAAAAAAAAGTAATGACCTCACAGAACTTGTAAACAAAGTAATTGCCAAAAATAGCAAACATATACTAGAAAAACACATATTATCCTAGACGTTATTTAAAGGAATCCACAAGAGAATTGATAGATATATGTTATACAAGTTGAGATTTTAATTTCTCACAGTTGAATTCCAAACTTTATTTCACATTTTGAATGATGGAAATGAAAAGCTCCAGAGTGTGGTAACACACATAATAGTTCAAAAAAGAACAAATTTACAAAATCTGCATATAAAGGACAGAACAACACTTTAAAATGTCATAATTGTTTCAGTGGTGGCCCGCCACTGATGCTCTTCTTTAATGTCTCAAGTCTGTCATACCATTTATGATACCTTGTCAGATTATGATGGCTACTGTGGTACACTGATTTATTCATTCAATGTGACATGGCCGACCTCACCAAGAAAACATAGATTATGATGAGGATAAAGAAGTATATTAGGACATTACTGCATAGATAAAGGCCACAATATATCTAAACACTTGGCGTTTCATTCACTTGTTTGTGTTACAATAGTGGAAAGTGAAATAAGTAAACTAGTATGTGACACAATATTATAAGAATTGCATAATATTTAAATGATGTTTGGAACTAACATTATAATAAATGGGTTTATTTTTCATTAGTCTTTTGTAATTTTTTTTCAAGTGTGAGATAGTGGATTCCCTCTAGCTTACAGTTGATTTAACTGTTGTGTTTTGGTTCCATTATGTTAACTTTTAAAAAGAATGCCTCCAGAGCAACAATAGTCTCAGCCTGTTATTATGTACCACTTCCTTGTATACAAAGATTAATGGTTGGGAGTTTCGACATGTTTATTTAAAATACTATATTCCTTTTTATGGACAGACACAATGTTTCTGGACATATAGCCAGCACCTTGGGCTGCCCTTGCTGTCACTGTTGCTATGCACTATTGCTTGTTAACACAATAAAAGAAAAATGTACTACCTATTCTATTCAAACCTACAGATATTATTCACAGGACTACATTACAGTTCATGGGCAAAAACGAGCCTGATGGGATTGTTTTGGGAGATATTATTAAGTCTTTTTTAATGAAATTTTCATTTTTTATTACAGTATGGCATTTTCCTGGTCTGACTGACTTTGAGTTCTCCTGGGTATGAAGCCCTGTGCAAGTTTCATTTTCTGAAAGTCCACAGCAACAGTGGTATGTAATGAAAATTAGTAGTGATTAGGCTCAAACAGTACTGTATGATTGGGGTGATCAATCTGAATGTATATTTATTATTTTAGAAAATTATTTTTTTGTTGGCCCACATATTTAGAAAAAAAATGTTACATATGCTCTTTAACATTAATATTGAATCAAAATCGACAGAAAATGTTTAGTGCATTTTTGTGGCAGTCATCAAATCTCATTCATCTTGAAAATAAAAAAAAGCTGCATAACCTACAGAGAGAAACCTCAAAAAAGATTGATTGCTGAAAAATACATTGTGAAATATTCATTTATAATTCTGTTTATTTTACTTTGACAGAAGGCCCCTGGTAGAAACAGTCTGATGAAAGAGCATTTGCCACTGACATACCTGGTCTATCATCCCTGCAAGGTGAACTTCAGAGCTATCTATCAGTAGGAAAGGTTAAACAATGAGGAAAATCAGGAATAGGTTGCTGAAGGTATCATGCATGAGGCTTGCCAGTATCACTGTCTCCTAGCAACAGGAGTCCTTGGAGGTTAACGGGAGCCAGACTGGAGAAGGGCCCCTTGAGTTGCATTGAACAGAAATATTCTTCTGAAGCTAGTCACATGAGTTTGCCAAACAAGAGGCCCTGGTTGAGGTGGGTAAAATATGCCAGAGTGATTTCATACGTACATTCATACATACAAACATTATAACATGTGCACGCACGCATGCACACACACACATATATAAAATGGAGAATGAACTGAATATGGGAGTTCTAAAAAGACGGAACTAACAGTGGTGCAAACATTGAAAACATGAGCTCTGTAATGTAGGAAATGGAGCCCGTGTATATAAACAGGGGGAAAGTTCATCCCATTCCCACGCTTTATAACCCATATGACTTGAGACATGCCCAGTGTGGATCTTGACATCCAGCACAGATATATAGCTCTTACTTCAAGATGTTTCAATAAATCAAAGAAACTATTGCAGCGGCAGGGCTCTGGTTACTTCCGTTTTAGTTTCTTTAGAAAAATTTAACCTTAAATTAGTTGTAAGCAGTGTCCAGGATCAATATGTTAGAATGTGCAGTGCTTGCTGTGAAGAATGGTTTCTATCCATAAACAAGTGTTGGAAAGTTCCTTTCCAGTTAGCAGGCTTGGTTTATTCCAGATTGTCAATTTATCATCCAGTTTAGCTTTCCCTTTCATTTGTCATGAAAGATCAAAAAGAAAAATCACACAAAAACACATGCGGTGCCAGGACTGAATTTAACAGCAGTAGCTAGCTCATCAGTTCTTTGCAATGAGTGCAAACATTCATCCTGCCACTTGACATTCTTCTTACACTGACTTGTAGTTGGCAGTTCACTTTCATTACATGTGCTCTCCATCTCTTCATATGATATACTTCTCTCCATTAAATAAGTGATGCCAACTTGACTGTTTATCTGTACAAAATTTCTCTATCCGATGATATGTAACAAATTAAAAATGAATAATTCCGTGGAAGCATTTACTTGTATTTGATTTGTACTTACCCATATGAATTTATGTGTGATTGATCTAAGGGGATGATGAAAAATACCAGCACGAAATAGAAGTAGATAAATATCGAGTCATTTTCCGTAAAAAAAAACAACATTTTTTTATATACAGACATTTAGGGTCTGCACACGTAGGGGTCAATGTCAATATAGTCAATGTCAGGGGTGGCATCAGCATTGCTGTGTACTTTTATAGAAAACATGATAAGTGGAAAACCATTTGACCTTTTGCCTTCAAACATACACCACTGATGAATATTAGTAACATACAGGTCAGGTTTAAAAATCAGCTTGATCAGACCATTTTTCTAGAAGTAATACTTTTTTTCGCACATTTTGAAAATTAAATGCTAAATATTTCCCAAATCAAAGGAATTATGGGAAAAGTTACTATAGAATTCTGACCAAAAGTCATATATGAAGATTTTGAATATGACCTTAGATTTGACCTTTGGCCTATATTTAAAGTCAGATTGGACTAATATTTTAATTTTAAAGTTTAACATAATTAATAATACTGTGTGAATTATGTCGAATTAAATAAACTGTTATCTTGTTAGATATCTGATGAAGTTACTCGCTGTTATAGATTAGATTAACTCTTTAAAACTATAGGTTTCTCATCCTAAACACCTGCTGCCATGAATACAGACTGTTAATTTTCCACATTACAATATTTTTCCTGTATATATCACCATCACATTCGCAATACATGATTTTGTTTTAATATCATTTAGGTATATCGCTTGACCGTAACTGATAACAAGATATTCCTTGCTAAATGGATTTCTTTCAGTTTTATTTATGTTTGTAAATTGCACATAACATTTAAACGTAGGTTGGGAGTTAATGTCCTGTGTACACGTGAAAACTAAGAAAACACAATTTTTTTTCATAACTTTTTAGCGGCATCAGGAATTAAATGTATGCTGTATGTACTACTATCAAGAATTTGCTCTATATACCTGATATATATACTCCTCTAACACACATGTTGGGAAATAACAGGCAAATGATAGAAATGAAATAATAGTACAAGGATCCATGTTTATATGTGTATATTCAAAATAGGAAACAGGTTATTGCACATGAAATCCATACACTAAATGATAGAGCATAAAATAGTTAAAAGTGCTTCTCTGGACATGCAAGTGATACCATTGCATTTAAGCACAGCTATCGCTTCAATAACCTCTTTCGGAGTAAAAAGCATTTGGAATCACGGACCTTCTACCCATGGAATATCAGGCACTCAGAGCAGCAGTCAATTTTGAACTTGGCTCCTACAGTCTTCAGAATATTGGAACATGCAAAGTTTTTTGTGTATATATGTATGAGCAACAATGTTCATCAGCTTGGTAGTTGGATCATATAGTAAAAATAATGCTAAGGTTACCAAACACAAGCTAATTTTTTTTTTTTTTTTTTACCATTGCTAGTTTACCGCCTTCATCAGACGATAATGGATACCAGGAAATGAGCATTTCACAAGTTAGAAGATATTCCTAAGTAACATAGCCATTTGTTTCCTGGCTGCAGCAGTGTGATAAAGAACTTGGTTTATTCTTGGATGTTGTGGTTGAGTGTTGTGCTAGCCAAGGCAGTGGAGATCAAGTTCCTTTTTTTGTACCAAAATGCATGTTTTGTGTCAGTTTGTACAGCAGGCATGTCATTGTTGATTATTCTCTTTGACACAGATAGAAAAGGCTCTCCTTACTGTAAAATGGAATGGTCCAGCTAGATGGAGTAATGCTCATAAGCTGAGTTCTTAAAATGGAATTAAATAGGATGATTAAGGAGATGACTAAAATGGATTTTTAATATAAAAATTAAAAAAAAATATAGATAATGATTATTATCTGCCTACATTAGGTCCTTTGTCATATCATTTATTCTTTTTAGCACATCATTTTTTTATTGAATAACACCACTATGAGATTCATAAAAGAATTAATAATAGTAAAAAGAAAAGCCTTATCATAACTATTATAGACAAAAACCTAACATTATCAGTGTCCTTACCTCTTGTAGTATGTTATATATTTTGATTACAGCAAGATTATGCACTCAAGTAATTTGCTTATAGTCTAGGATTGGCGCCTTTGGTCTTCCAAAAACAAGAAGAAGATACCAGATTGTTGTTTCTGTCCTCTGTTTTGTTGATATTTTACACTCAGTCAAAATAGCACCATTGATAATGTATGTCAATAGAAATATTGTATGTTATGACTGAAAAATGTTAATGTTATGGTACCATCGGAGGTAATTATATCATAATGTTTTTAGTGTTAAAGGGCAGACCAGTCATTTACAAAAGAAGTTAGCCAAGTTATTTGACAGGCTTTCTAAGGTTATTCTGTAGGTAATGACCATCAGCCATTGTTTTGTTAAGCAGATATACTACATTATTGCTCACTAACATTAGCTTTCTTAAATTAAAATCAAAGCTTTGAGGGAAGTATGTCCATTTACAATCCATTTTTCTCCCCCCCCCCCCCCCCCTTCTTCCCAATGGTTTTGTTACAAGCCTGATTACTTATTAATTATCAAAATTTCTGGTCTCCTCTTAGGTTTCCTCTTATTTGTTACTTTTTTACTAAAGGGGCACTGTTGGTTTAATAAGGTGTGCCAAAGGTTAAATCTCACTGTGGGCATTTGGGACTTACAGGTGGTATTTAGAAATCACACTGTCTGCCTAAAGAAAAGGCTCTGTCTAATGGTGTTAAGATTTGAGATTGGCTTGGCAAAACAGTAGGGGCTACAGAGTGCTTTTTCATGCCAGATAGGCGGACAGAGTGCATTTCAGTTACTGCAGTTTTTCTTTTCATAATTACTTAATTATCTGTTGTAAGTTGACAGAATATTGATTTTGGTGTGTATTTTAAAAAAATCTGGCCATGATTTGTCTTTGTAGTATATCAGAATAAAAAATATATATAGTGGATTGAATAAGTTGCTAGATATTCGTGGGCAATTTCAACACACTACTTCCACAGTGGGATCTTACCAAGTGTTTTTACCATTTCATCTTAAAGTTATAAGTCATGCCATCTGACCCACTCTTCTACATTTTCAAACAATGCAGTGATAAATTTTTGGCAGCTGGAAAATGTTGCTGAGCTTGTGTCCTCAATTGTAAAGATGCTGTTGAATGAAATAAGAAGGGCTTTCGTGACCTGCATCTTTCTGGGAAAATGCTGTGAAAGAGTTTAAGAAATGATGATTGAGGTGGAATGCCATTTCTTGGCCTGACAAGCTATGGCTGTTTTATCTCAAACTGGAGCCGGCAAAGTGGCATTTGCATTACACAATTGGTCATGCCATGCACAAGTTACAGTGGTTTCTTTGCAGTTTTTACTCTAGGTTTAATTATAGCAGCCACATGGAAGCTAAAACAGTTGCCAAATGGAATTGGAGCAGAACAGTCTTTTATAATCAGATGATGGGGAATTTGAGACTTGTGTACTGTTTTATATTTAAAAAAACTTCATCACACTTTAAGTAAGCTTGAATATTGGGAGTAGGATTTCTTGGGAATGTAAATTCTCTGATCTTTTTAAATGTTGGAGGTAATAAGTTTGGTATGTGATGATAATCAACACTTCTAATTAAAGTTTGTATGGAAGAAAGAGCAAAAATTCTGTGAATGAATGTCAGGAAGTGTAAATAACTCTGGTTCCACATGATCCTGGGAAAATAGAGTGGTGTCTTGGGTTTCTAATGTTTGTATATTTAACTGAGTTAAAAGGTTCTTGACCAGGTGCTGTGATTTATTCACCTGTTTGATAGAGCTGCTCTTGATTTGATACAAACTGAGAAATAAGAGCTTCTTTGTTTTTGGACATGAGATTTGATAAGGTTGATTGAATTCAATGCCCAATTCTACTGTTGGTTTCAGTTGAAAATCTTTGTCTTGAGGCAGTTGTGTTTCTTAGGGGAGTTCTGTTTCTTCAGGCTCTGATCTCTTTGTCAAGCTGTCCACGGCCCAATATAAGGTGAGCACAGGAAAAAGCAAAGTTCATTGAAAAACATCATATACAACTGCTTAACTTTAATATCCAGTTTCAGAGGAGTGGGCCTTTACTAGGAGGCCAAGACCAGACAGTTTTCTTTCTACCTAAACTATCCAGACAGGATATCTCATAACACGCTTAGGTGACAGATATAGGCATTATTAATAATCTGGTATTAAACTCTGACATTGGTTTGGTATCATGTGGGTCTTTCAGATTATGTCATAAGAGACCTTTTCTTGAGTACAGGATCTGCTTATCAGACTACCATAAAACATTGCTATGTGGGGATGTTGCTAGAACTAATAGTCTTTTTGGAAATGGTAATTACTACTAGGAAGTGAATCAAAAATTTTTCTTGGCAAGGTAAATCAGCAGTTATCTTTTGACTTTGAAGGTATTACAACTATTCGTATGAGATTCATATTTTACAATAAATGCATTGAAAACAACTCAAAGAATTATTTAAATTCCATTTTAACACAAAAACAATGGTTATCTCAATTATTCTGGAATATGTGCTTGCCATCAGACCATGTGGACCAGATGGCTATACCTCTGTAATAATCTCTGTAATAATCTCTTAAGTGATTATTACAAAAAAAAAAAATCTTTTTAGAAAAAATTGTGACTAAGTTTGAATGTTGGATTTTTGGGCCAGAATAAACAGTTGCTATCTCTTTACTATGCCTACATAATTGTCAAAATCTTAAGTTTATATTTAAAGGGGAAACATGTTTAAAATGCTATGTGCCATCATGAGGACAACTAGAATATATGAATTTACATGCTCTTGGAGAGCCACACTAAAAAATGGGACATTAATTTAAAGGTACATACGAACCGAGCATCGGTGGAGTGTGTATTCCCAGTAACACATGTAAACCACTTCTACTAGATTCTTATATGACTCAAATAAATTCGACATGCCAAGGGATAAACTGAATAAATCACTCGATCAGCCATAAAAGACCTTTAGACTGCTCCTTTCTTTAAATTTTTGGTTGTAAATTTAACCTACTTTCGTGACCTACTTTCCTGGCCCATTGACATCCAGCTTAGAATGCCAGCAGAAAAATCCGTTCAAACATCATTTCATAAAATTAAACAATGCCTTTTGGTAATTCTCTTAGTTATACTACTTGAAACTATATGCTGGCATTTGGTTGGTTTTTGTGACAAAAAATTGACTTTGTATGCATCTTTAAACTTAATTTGAACAGGCCTTGTAAATAGAATAGGCGTTTGTGAACTCGAACATAAGATTTGCAAGCACAAATGCCCAAATTTATGACTCAAGCCACGAATTAAGTACCCCAACGTAAAATAAGTAGCTACGAGCAAAAACCATAAGTCCTCTTGTCTACCCGTTTGGTACATTCTATATGAGTTTGTCGAGAGTGCATTGCTGCCGAATTAATATGCGGATAGTAGAATATACAAATACATTAGTTTTGTCTGTTTTGGGACTTTTTATGTTTTTTTTTATTTATTTTTTCATTTATTTTATTTATTTATTTATTTATTTATTTATTTATTTATTTATTTATTTATTTATTTATTTGTTTGTTTGTTTATTTTTCAGATATTATAAATACATGAATACAGATAAAGCTTTAGCCCCTTCATTGGGCCTCTCTCCTCAAAGACATAAAGGAGAGAAAATGTCACTCTTTTATGATTAGGAATCTCCGAAAGCTCTAACGTGCTGTTTCTTGTATGTTCCGCCACATTCAATGTAATCTTGGATTGAAAAAAAAAAGAACCTATATGTAACGGGAGTATACAGCCAGAGATCTGGTTGGAGGCTGACCAAATTGTTCGTGTGGTTTGCTTTGCTCATGGCTACCAATTTTACATTGGAGTACTTAATTCATAGCTTGAGTCATGAATTTGGGCATTTGTGCTCCAAAATCTAAGGCTTCAGTTGTGAAAGCAAACAGCAGTAATCGTTTATGAGGCCTGTTAAACAGAGCAAAAATCTTTGGGGCATGATTCCCACACTCTTCATCTAGCTAGTTAAGCATGTTTAGTCCAGTGGGACCAGTTGTAGCAATTCATCAGAGTGTCACACTAGTTCCTTATGGCGTAGGGGATGTTTTCACATTGATGAATGCTATGCCAGGATAGCTCATGTAGAAACTGGAGCTTGTCATTTTGGGTACATAGCTATATTCCGAGGGTCCGTTGTTTGTTAGGTCCGTTGTTGTGAAGGCCTCTGGTTCCGAGGGGCTGCTGTTCCGAAGGACCATTGATCCGAGAATCCGCTATTCCGGACCCATATGTATATGAATATATTAGCCTAAGTGCAGACACCAAAATGGTGCAGGAGAGAGAAGAAAATAAGGTGAAGATGTGTAAATTTAAAAGAACGAAGAACTTAAGAAAATAATTAAGCGAAAGTGGAGTTCATTTACAATCCTGCATGAATAACATCAAATTAATTTTTTTTTTTTTTGGGGGGGGGGGTTCTATCAGCATCACTGTGTACAAGTAAAAAAAAAAAACAATTTGACATTGCAAGCAGTGAAACTGCTACAGTTTGAGACCTCATACAATCTCCATTAATTTCAACAACAATGTCATGGCAGTTAATAACTTCTTTGGGAATAAGGGATCTTCGGACTAAGAAGCATTCGGACCCTCTACCTTCGAAATATTGGGCCCTCGAAACAGTGGTCAATATACAAAATTGGCTCCTACAGTATTTGGGTGTTAGGACCATATACACTCGATCAAAAACCAAAAAAGTTAAAATTTTCTTTTTTTTTTTTTTTTTTTTTTTTTTTTTTTTTTTTTTTTTTTTTTTTTTTGGTATAGTGTATAACCATGGTGTGTACATAGGGTCTTATTTTCAAGTTAAAGTGGTATTTTCAACCTTGAAGATGATACCCCTCTCCCTTTCACTACTACCACAGTGTTAATCCACTTCATGAAATGGATCCAAGAATTTTAATTCCTTGAATTCTCTTCAGATATGCACCAAAAATTGGAGGTCTGTATTGGGTTGGAGAGAGGGACACTTTACATGACATATTTATTAACAAAACTAATGAGTATAAATAGGGGTTTGCTGTTGTGTTCATTTATATCACAGGCTAGACTGGTCTTATTTCAACCAGAAGCAAATTGCATGTATCTATGGGAGTGCTTCTTCTGTGTCATCCCACAGACAAAGTGACAAAGGGGGTGGGATACATATTATATCAGGAGAAAGTAGCCTGATCAAACTGTATCTGCCCCCCCCCCACACCACCGTACCCGACCCCACCCCTCTCTTCCTCCAGTAACACTGTTTACAAGAAAAGCACTTACTTTTAATCTTTGTGTGTGTGTGCGTGTGTGTGTGTGTGTGTGTGTGTGTCTGTGTGTTTAACTGGAGTTATTATTTATCAAGGAGTCTATTTACAAAGGAAATGAATAATAGTCTCCAACACTAAGTTGGTAAGACAATGCCTTACAAAAAATGCTTTCTCATGGCCAAGACAATCGAGTAATGTATTTCAGCATTAGGTGCCACTTATCTTGTCATGACTTTTAAGCTGATTTTATCACCAATAAATAAAAGAAATATATATTAATATGAATCACAGGTAGTCCTTTATGCTTCATGAAAAATATGATATTTATTAATTTATTTATCATTACTATTATTTTTTTAAACAATTAGGCAGAATATGTTATTTGAAGTGTTCAATGGGACATTCAACTTATCTGATGTTTCTGCACATGTACCACACCCTTTACCATGTAGTTCAATATTGATTGTGCTATTCAAGAACAACTTGATTAATTTTTTTTTCTCTTTGTTTTCATTAAGAAGAAAACATTTCGTCTTTTTAATTAAAAAAAATATATTAGAGAAATGCACATTAAAAGTTCTCACTTTTTTTTTTGCTCCTGTAAAACAAATTTAAGTGAATAAGATTTGCGGTGTTTTGAAATCATAATGGACATGTATGGTGATAAACGTAGAATTAATTTTTCAGACTTTTTCACAATTTTTTTTTGTCTTTTTTGGCTGTTAGTAGTATTTTTGTAAACCAACACAACTGATTGAGTAAGCACTTGGGGCCTTTAATATGTATTGAATACCCCTCATTTTAAATTGGTACAAAATAATTTTATGTTATGTAGACCCACTTTATACATCAAGGATTTTACAGCCAGCAGATTAGACTTAATTATTGCAAATGTGCTATTCAAGTCTATACGGTATACGTACATATTAAAGATTTTACAGCCCACAGATAACACTTGTTGAGTGAGCCAGCCTATGCTGTGTAAAAGGTTGCTGCACTGATTCAATCAACCTGTTTCTGCACACCAGAGGCAATTGGAGAAGCTCTTTTTTGTGGCAATTTATAGCACACTACTGCAGTGATGTCAGATTCACTGGCATTTTCCAGAATGTGGTTTGCATCTTGCAAGGGGACTTGCATGAACGTAGGTCAACAGTAAAACAACATCTGCAATCATTGGACCTGGTGCACTAGTCTAAAGTGGTCGGCAAATGTTCAAAAATTCTTCACTCAAACAACGTGCTCCTTGTTTAACCATTTGAACAAAGCAGCAGTAGGCCATGATTAAATTGGGTTGATTTAATTTGGGGGGAAATTACGGGTAGTTTGATTGACTATCACTTTCCATGTGATATAAACAGAGACTTCTAAACTGATTCATACAATGACTGGGGATTCAGCAAGATGTTGTTGTTTGTTGTTGTTTTAAAGGGGATCAATATGGTTAAATGGCCTAGATAGATCAAAATAACACCTCCACCCCCCACTCATGTCAATTATGTAAATTACTTATGTAGATATAAGTGCAATAAAATTAAACACCATTAGAGCAAAAATTCTCCTTTTCAATGTTTTGTTGTTTAATTCTCCACCCCACGTTTCTGCTTTTTAGCTCCACCCCTGTTTATAGTCAATTCAACTGCTTTGTAAATCAACGTAAGATAGTGATTGGTTTGCATTGTAACTTTGGACCTAAGTAAGGTATTATCATGAAAATTGGCATCATTGAAGACAAGAAGGTGTTTATGACCTACAATCTGGTGCCCGCATTTGCTTTTTTAATTTTTTGTTTATGAGATATGAGCCCCTGATTATAATGTTCCATCAACCATTGTTTTTCCTTAGGTCTTCAGCTATGCACATTAAGTGTGCTGTGTCTGAATGTATTTCATTATTAGTATAACATTAGCTAAGAACATGATCGGTGGTCTTTATATGGCCTTGGTAGTTGAAGGCATGTAAATTGCCCAATCGCCATGTGCCTGTTGCTTTAATGTGAAAAGAATAAAAAGGCACAATCCCTTCCGCCTGCTCACAATTTACCCATTTATTCCAACATTGAGATCGTGTGTGGATAATAATTTGAAGAACCTTCATAACTGCCAGGAGTGTTTTTAGGTTGGACGGTACTCAAACTTGGCTTCCAAAATATTATTCTAAAGCATTCAGGGCACGTTACATGCATGCTTGTATCAACAAAAAACATGATGGAAACTTAAAAGATACAGATGTTCAGAAAGCAAAAAAGATCAAAGGGATTAAGTGAACAGTGATAACAAGGAACACCCCATGTACAATTATTGTTCAGACTGCAACCTATTCCTCAAAGTGGTTGCTCTAGCGATACATTTTAGCAATACAGTCTGTAGTGGCTCACTTTGTCCTCCATGTAATTAAGCTACAGGATTGTTCTTCCTTTCACACATCCTCCACAAGCATGCTCCCTGCAGTAAACCAGGTTAATTAGTTAGCTGTGGTGATAGGAGTCTACGTTAAGGTGACTTTTACTTAATATCCAGGTTATCTTTTAAAGTGTACCAGTACAGATTGTATGCTAAAGGATAATGCTTGATGTGAAAAGGGCCTAAGGCTAGATTGTTGACACATTATTAGTAAATGAAAATATTTTCATAACTAATCATATACAAAGATTTATTCTAATCACAAAAAGTCCCATAGCCATTCATTAACATTTCTCATTCTGTGTGATAAACTGACTAATTTTAGAACTTAAGTGAAAGGTAATGAAGCCAGAGGTGCATTTAGACTAACTTTTGAACTTCCATTAATTTGCTCACCTAAGTGGTAGCAGGCCTAATGTACAAAAACAAGATTACGTAGTCTGAAAATTACAGTGATGCAATGTGTTAATCATAGTTGATAATTAAGCAGCCCAGGGACATCCATAAGTACCCACATATCTTTTTTTTTTTTTTTTTTTTTTTTTTTTTTTTTTTTTTTTTTTTTTGGGGGGGGGGAGTAAGGTAATACCACCTTTATACTATTGTTCTTCTGTCTGCCTTAGGTTTAATTATTTTTAATATAGTCTTAAAATGACTGTTCATCTTACAATATAAAGTCTTTGTTATTTTTGCTCTCTTTCCCACCCAAGAGTGAAATAGGCTATTAAAGTCCATTGTGTATTTAACCATGATGAAACTGTTTCTTCAAAATGTACAACCTGTATATGGGTGTCCTTTTGCCATAGCAAGAATCACTTGGTAAACTTTCTTTTTAATGAAGTTATCAATGAAACCTCCCGTAGTCTCGTGAAAAACAGGATATTTTCAGTTTGTGGGTGTTTACATCTACCAGAGTGGTTCAAATACCCTTTGTAATTGCTATTTTGGCTGAGAGGAGATTCTGAATGACCCAAGTTTGCTTAAGTTTTGTTTTCTCACCTTGGTATATAGAAAGCAACCAAAACATACTGTTTGTGTAAATAGTCCTGTTTGGATTAGAGCAGGTAATATTGTTTGTGGACAATATAGGGGATTGTTCTCTTTTTCCATTTAAACTCTCATGCCTCCTTATATTCCATGTTAGCCAAGTCTCGACAGTGGTTTGCTCTCTGTTTTAACAGGAGAGTGGTTTCATTGAATCAACATTCGCCTTTCTGATCCCCATCTAGATTGGATCAAGGCTAGCCTTTTAAAATGTTGACAAATCGGTTTACTGCAGCTATGTCCCTGCACAGGGCTGAAGAAATGGTTAGGATTACTTATTCACAATGGGCTCATCCAGCATGGAAGAGATGGGTCAAAGGATAGAAAAGGCTGCACTATTCAGTATGCCAAGCCTCTTTCCTAAATTAGCATTTGAGTCTGCACTTTTGTATAATGAGCATGTTTGTCATCGTCTGACAATTGTTGTTGAGTGATGGCGCTGTTCCTGCTTCATTCTGGAAAAAAGTTCTATCCAGATCTTTTAGAAAAAAAAAATTGTTGTGACCGAATCTAGTCACGCAATGCTGCACCTAAAAAGTCCTTTCAGCCATCCATCTATCTAACAGAGTCCCTTAAACAGATTTAAGTGTACATCTCAAAACTACAGCTGTAACCATAATGCACAAAAGGTTGATGTATTTATGTATTAGAATAATTTTTTTCTCTGTCTTTTCAGGTTGTATTCTCCTAAACCGTGTTTGACACTTTTAGACAGCTGAGGGGCACAGTACATCTCACCCTGAAACTCCAAAGGCAAAAAAAAAGCTGCTATTATTAAGTAATGGACTTCGAAGCTGTACTTTAGTCAAAGAAAATAAATTAACTCACCAACTGAGTTATAACTTCCTGCCTAATTGTGCTTTTCTGAAGCAAATATGTGTTTGTTGCTTTGAAACTTTTCTGCTGATTTTGCAAAGGCAGTTAATAGTAGTTAATAAGGCTGGTTATTTTCAACTTTTTTGGCTATGACCTGTTACTTTTGTGCATCCTCATTTTATATGTACTTTCATCATTTTATAGATGGGCTTTATTTATATATATTCTTATCACCATTGTCCACCCTATAACTGCCACTTCAGGGCTATTCACACTGGCGATTTCGACCTCGGTTTAGGCCCAATCACTGCAGCTATGTCCCTGCACATTGAAATATCTCATTGAAATATTTCTTGACCCAAGTAAATTAAATATTTTGTACAGCATAACAATTGTCACTTCTTGAACTCCCCCTATGTTGTTCATATTACTTTCTAATGAGAACAATAGTGCTCATGCTTAACAGGAAGTACAGCTGATCATGATGAAAAGCTATCGCTGCCCATTTCTGTGAAAGCAAAGAAAGTGGGTTTATTTTATTGCACCGTGGTTTACTTGCTAGTGTGAATGTCCCTTGTATTTATCTTTTACTTCAAATTTCCTGAGTGACTTTCTTTGGTAAGAATGGAAGTTCCTTTTGAAAATCAGCATGATCATATTATTTTTACAATAGTAATTAAATTTTTGGTCACATGGATTTTGGCAAAGCTCACCCTATAAGTAACAAACTTTTCTTTTGTTCTTCTTCAAGTTTGCTGAGTGGGTTTGTTTAGTGAGTATACATTCTTTTTGAAAATCAGCATGATCAGATATCTTTAGACAGGTTATGTGTTATGTTGTTGTGCATGTATTTTGGTTATGCTCACCCCATCAGTGACAAACTGTACTTTTGTTTTACTGAAATTTGTTGAGCAGTTTGTTGTGTAAAAAAGCTTTAGTTAAAAAATTCAAATATATTGGTTAATTGCCACACAATACTGCACATTTCGTGATGTTTTGCAATCCTGTTGTCCAGTGTTTTCTTTTAAAAACAGTTAATTGAGCTTTGTAAACATTTTAAAATTGTATCAGAATTATTGATTTTTTAAGTAACTGGGAGTGACTTTTTCCAATTTTTTGACTTCTATGAATAATGTGGTTGCAGCATTTCTATATTAGTCAATATTTCAAATAAAGAGCTTAACTTGTGCACATGGTACAAATTGAGGACTTGCATAAACTAGCAAGTTCAGTACAAAAAAGCTGTCGTGTTTTGAAAAGCAGGTATACACTTTTTAGGAAGTTGCTCACTGTTATCACTGAAAAGTTGATTTTTTAATTGCTATGCTCACTGAAATATTTTAGTTTATGTTAAAATGGAGCAATGGGGATAACCTTTTTTCTGTTAAGGGTCTGTATATCTGAACTGCTTTGCTGTCTACTTCTATTTGAATACTCGTAGATTGGATACAAATATGCATTGTTTCAAAAGTCATGCTTCAAGTTTGCCCCATAATTACGAATTATACCAAATAATTTCACCTTATAAATGGTTAAGATTTCTTAGAAATATATATTGACTTTCTGTTGCATCAAGCAGTAAAGTAAAACTGGTAAAGATGATTTGCTGTGATTGTTATTCATCTGAGAAATACAAACTTAAAGATTGTTCAGGTAAGATCAAATAAAAGGTTGCATTTACTTAATTCTCTAAATTGCGCTCTTGGCTATTACATCTAGGTAAGGCAGAGCGCACGGGATGGCTACTCATTCTGGATTTAATTATAAGTTCTACAGGGGAGCAATAAAGTATACAAAGGGGACTTTCCACCAATTTTGGTGTCCAAAATAACAACCGAGTGGTGCTATCAGTATTTTCATCGAAACCATCACGCCTCCCCCGTTACTGAATGACAACTTGCATACTACAATACGACGTGGTCACGAAACTAGCTGCTTTCGATGTCCGACGGTAAGCGCCTGTAATAAGGTGGTAGGCCTACCGTTTCACAAGGAATGACAACCTAAGAAACCCAGAAAGTATCGGTTTTTTTTGCACCTACCAACTTTCTCTGTCACAGTATTAGACCAGTATCGTCGGCTTCCCGATTAGGCCTATCGATAAAAAACTCATGATTTCTCATAAATGTCCCCCGTACTTGGCATTTTAATCTGATGATAATAAATCTGTTTGCCCTTTTTCTCTTTTAGTAGGCCTACACACTTGACCGTGATATAAGCACTATCCCTCTTTATTTGCGTTCACCACGATTATTTTTATTAATACGTGGGAAAGGCTTCTGTATTCATGAACGATTAAATGGTTATTTTTGCGATTTTGGTCAGTGTTTTTCACCTTTTTGGGCTTTTCTGATCACAACCGCAAAAAATCCGCTGTATGAAACGCTGATTTATTTCACGTAAACTTAATGGTATATGTACAGTGAAAATCTGTTCAGAAACTCGTACTAGTTCCCTTTTTTATGTTCCCCTTTTCAAAATTGCACTGAGAAATCGTCCTAATGAAAATTGTGTCCAACATTGCTACCTGTGCACACGGCCTGTTTATACAAGTCACATTGTCACCGTGATCTTTAACTCAGTTTATAATATGGTGTTTTTCGTGACGTCACAAGGTTAAGAGGGCTGTTTTGTTTGCCCTCACCAATCGTAATCTAGGAGAGAGATATCAAAATGCTGATAAATTGGTGAAGTTTGAATTGACTTAGCAGACTGTGGAGTTATTTTCTTTAGTGTGAATGGTATGGAGGCCGCAATACCGGATCAAATTGAACTAGTTTTGCCTGCAAAGAAAAGAAGGCTTTGAAGGCTCAGTAACACACGCTTCAGTGCATTTGAAAAAGCGTGGGACAATAAAAGCCCACCCTCTACCCTATTCAGGGTTATTCTGGCTTAAAGCTAGAAGTGACGTTAAGAAAATGTATGGGAATTTAATTACGGTTTTAAATGGACGGAATTTTAGAAAAGCAATCGGGATGATAAGTAATGACGTTGTTTCGAACTATCTTTCATGTGTTACCAGAAAAAAAGTTTCAATTTTCTTGAATTTTAAGAATTACTGAACTATTTCATAACATTGTATCAAGAAGTTATACATTGTAAGAGGGATCAACCTTGTAAACATCTCCCACGGCAGTCTGCACCCATATACAGACCATTTGACCTACATAGAAATCCAGCCAGAAAAGGTGTTAAAAGAGCGAGATTTAGATAGGTAGAAATACACACAAGCACAGATCGATACGAGTGCCCAACTAGAATGAATAACATTGCCAACTCCCTAAATCTGTGTTGACTCAACTACCTTTATTTTGCGAGCTCAGTGAGGTTGATTTTAATCTGAACAAAGCACTGCGCTCCACTACAAATATTCAAATGGAAAGACGATTCACTTCCGTCCTAGCGTGCTGTTTGAATGACTTTCAAGGATTTAAATGACCCAAAAGGAGCGGTTGGGGGGCTCATGTGTTGGCATTTAGATGAGCTAGGAGATTAATTGTCGTTTACCAGTCCCGCCATCAATCTAAAAAAGTAGGTCGACGTATTTTTTCTTCACCCATGCGTGCCCAAGCTTTGGCAGTTAACCCTCTCAGCATCGTTAATAAGGGTCCCCAATTCCCGACAGAACAATACCGTAAAAGTTAACCCCCCTACCCCGACCCATATGACTGTGGTTACAACAAAGTGTCACAAAATTAGTTTGAAATAATGCAAGAAAAGCATTTTTATTTTTTTTATGACTTTTCGATGATTCAGTCTTAAATACAAATGATAAATGTATAGGGAGAAGAGAGACCACATTACACATACTTGCACAAAAGAAAATTTATGAACTCTATAAACACTCCCTCAAATGTCTTTGGTGATTGAAATGATAATTTAAATGAAAATGTATAAACAATATACGACAATTATCTATCTTGACCAGATAAATAACAATTTTGCTTTTCTTCTCAATATAAATTTAAGAAATGCACCGTCATGTAATAAATAAAAAAGTTTGATAAGTTAAATATATAGACACTGATATTCTGAGTGCACCTGAATCTGGGATGACAGCTCAGGTATTTGTGCTGTTGATAAACTAACTTGAGCCAAGTTACATGTTGAGTAGAGACTACACAGAGCTGCACTGCAATGCATGTTATATACTGATGATATTGACAAACATGAAAAAAATCACCAGAGTTGTGGACTCCTGGAGTTCAACTCTAGCCTGTCAAAATGAAGCTAACCACTTTGTGGCATTTATGAAAACGTACATGTTGACCACACCGTCAACACCTTGATAAGATTTCAATACCTGATAATAAATAATTGGTGGGAATGACATATTACACTTCATTACATAAATAAGACCAACTGAAGACTCTACCTTAAAATTAAGTACAGTGAACAGTTTACAAATAAAAAAATTGCATATCTGTTACATTGAAGAAAGTCACTCGGTTTTACTTCAAGCATTCACTGGTAAGTTCACTTAAAACAAAGGTCCTTCACCTTGTTTTTATTGCATAAAGTTTGCATAGTTGCCTCAATTTCCTCCAAATTTTCATACAACGATGATGATAGTAATAACACAGTTCAGTTTCTTTAGAGCTCTGGATCATCACTCAAAGACAGGCGACTGAATATAGGAAGACGAAGACCACGACTTACATCCAATGGGGACCCGCAGGTTTGCTCTTCCCCAACAAGAGAGTCCGGGGGTGAGGGTGGTGGTGCACCAAAAGCCTCTTCCACGAACACGGAATCATTGTTGTTGTGCTGGTTACTGAGGGCTGCAGCTAGAGCATGGGGATTGAATGTATAAGAAGCTGGATTGGCAGGGGAGGGGGGAAGCTCTTGGGAACCAAAGTTGAAGTTAAACTTTGAGGCAGTAATATTATTGCAGAATGGGGTTTCTGGAAGGCTGCTGATATCATCACCAAAGAAGATGGGACTGAGGCTGGGACTGTCTGACACACTGGACGGCGGAGAATCAGCTGTTGAACCCAACGACATGGTCACATTGAAACTCAATGCCCTGGGTCTCATGGGTTGAAACGCTGCCTGTTGTTGCTGCTGTTGCAACTGATTCTGCAAGTTTTGAAGTTGCTGGTGCTGCATGTGCTGCTGCTTCCCGTTGTTGATTTGATTCATTTTTCTCTCATCGTCGTTGTGTATGAAATGGCACCTGGGTCCGTAAGGACAAAATCCAATGGTGTGGAATGTACGACACAGTTCAGTTTTGTACTTGGGATGGCGATTCAATGTACGCAGTTCGTGAGCACCGTGAGCAAATTGGCACTTATCTCCGTATTTACAATGACCGCTCTCTTCATAGGGCCGGCACAATTCCGTCTTGTAACGACTCGAGTTGATATTCTGCTGCTGATGATTACCATTCCGTTGATTGTTTTGGTTGTTATTGCTGCGGTCCCCTGGTTCGCTAACACTGCGATCCAGCGACTTCTTGGTCAGTTCCCGGCCGAAGAGAGACGATTCATTTTGAAAGGAGATCATGCTGGACGTTGGCGAGTTTGGTGGGCTCCCCGGCGTGATGCCACTTGTTGATGTGCTGGAATGTCGGCGTGGAATAGGGGTCCCTACTGCTTTGCGATCCATACCTTTACTTAGGCTATTTTTGCGATTCTAAAAAAGACACAAAATACATCGGTATGAGTACAAATCTTACAAAAATCACGCCACAGTACGTGATACATTCAATGCGATATATGCCGCATAATATCAACAAGGCTGTGCAGTTGAGAAAAACATGAATACACGAGTTTCATAAATATACAGCTTAAAATTCTGCCTCTCAAGTCATATACAAATATATGAACACTACTTAAAGCCCCGGTGTTTTGATCTTGAAGGTGACTGTCATGACCTACTGGTGGTATTTCAAAACAACGCCGGTTGCCGGTCGGTAATTTCGCAAGATTAGACACAAATCCCTATATTTTAAATAGCAAAACTAAGATCAAACTTGCTCTTACCTGATATATAATGTCTCCAACATCATAAAAAGCTGACACTAATGCCGTAGACATAACGAATTCCAAATACTACTCTTTTCACTATCGCGTGAGACAAACTGGTCTTCCTTCTGTACTCCAAACTCTGCTGCACCTCTGCTAAGGCGTTGATTATAAATTTGGAAGCATGGTCTAGAGGCGGGGCCACCTGTTATCCGTGTTATCTAGACGCGCTATGATTGGCTGACGTATTTGACAAGTGTTCGTCAACTTCCATGCTTGCCGCGGTCGACCTTGTGTTTGTGATTTGAATGAGGGTGTAAATTGCTTCACTGTGAGTGCGGACGCAGGCTACAGAGCCAAGGCATGTGTGAAGCCAGTGGCGGATTTATGAAAGGATTTAGTTAAAGCAAATGGTTTCACAATCTAGTTGGAAGAAGGTGTTATGTTTTAATCGCATTTAGGCAAGTGTGATTCAAATGAACGGAACTTAATTCCCCGTTGAAAAGGTCCGTTCTAAGGTGGCGGAAGAAGCCATTGAATGGCTCAGGTGAAATCAACAAAAACATAATTGTCACATGTTAGATACATCCTTCATTTTATCAAGTTTTCAGAAGGTTTTGAGTAATGTGGCTTTGTTTACTATGAGCACGTGTTTTTCCCGCGCATCTTTCTCACCATGTGTTCGTCGTTTTAAAGATGACTAAATTGAAAACAGCAGGTGCAACTGAAGGGAAATTACATTTCACTTTTTATGGCTCCTCATGAGTTTTTACTTTCAACCTAGTTTGTGACTTGGGTAGCACGACATTTATTCCACGGGTTCGACTTGTGCTATGCAACACAGATAGATAGAGCGGTTGTTTACTTTCTCCCTAGATGTCGGCTTGCGGTCCATAAATGTACCCGTCGAATTAATCTTGTGGCTAGTTCGCGAACCGCATGTAAACGTAAACAAGGAGACGGCTCTGCGTGGGTGAACTTTTTGCTGTTCAATTACTGCTTCTGTCAACAGAACGAAAAATGTAGAAATAAAATGATTATAACTGGAGTTGATTAACTTAAAGCAAGGCATGGCAGTGTTAAAAGCTGTATTGAGTGTACTCTTAAATCGATTGCTTTTCATCTGCAGTATTCTTCATTGTAGAGAATATACGTTGATCTACAATGCGTTTGAAAAACAGTACGCAAAGTTCAAATAAAGTCAGTTCGGAATAATGGTAATAGATTAACACGACCCGGAACTTCCAGACTGAAAAACACCCACGCGGCCACCTTTCCGGCAATGAGTACATCAATACTCCACTACCGTGTAGGTAAACATAATACGTCAGAGCTAAATAGGATTCTTAAACGTGCGCACCTATGCGTCATTTTCCTAGTAGTAAATACGCGTAAGCAAATTTCTTCATACCCGGCATACTGGCCGGCCTACGATCACCGTCAAGTTGAATATTTATAGATTTATTTACAGCCTGGAACAGAAAATGTGGCGTACAACTTGCCAAAGGTCCTGGGAAAGGTCTTGTGGAGATTCCTGCAGTTAGCTTTGCCACAGCACATTGCTTGTCATTATCTAGTTTGACATCGGTACACTTTAGCGTCGACCGTGCGCTTCTTTTACTTGAGTAATCTGCAAACAAACCGACTTAGCATCAAAAACTTGGACGGACTTCTAAATTTCAGATCTTTGGTAACGCTGCGCATACTACGTGAAGTAATCACAAATTTAAGAAAAGTATTTCAATTTTATCAGGTGTAGGCTACCATTTTTCTCTTCTTTTAAGACACGGAAGTGATGTGGAAACATATTAATAAAGGAATATGCAATAAAAACGTTTTCCGGGTAGTGTTGATATGAAATGTATTTATGTAGCATCAAGGTGGAGTTTAGGTTAACTTTGAAATTTGCCTTTTATACTGGTACACGATGTCAAGTAAATGACAAAATCGCCATGAACTCATCTTGTTTTCCTAACTTATCAAGAAAGCCATATAAATCTTTTAAAATACCGTTGATTTCAATTGGCTTGCTATGTTGATTATTCTGTGAGAAGAACAGTGTCCATTTAAACGCTGGCCATACAGTAAGAATGCAAAACACAATCATAGCTCTACTAACACAGTTTGCTGTCTTGGCGATTGCACATGAGAGACCTCTACACCAACAACCACCACGCTTAGAAACTTTGGTTACTGGTGAACGTTTGCCTGAGTTTTCACACCTGTGCCAGAGAAAGATGTTGTCATAAATGAAGAATATGGATTCCAAATCTTGTGCCTTTAGATCCCGTGTCAACATATATTCCCGAAGAGTGTATTACAGTGTTAGCTCCAGTTCAGAAAAAAAAGTGAATCTTTCAAAACAGGCATCTTTACAAATAAAACAGCAATTGCATAATATATTAAAATTACCTACTGTTATCAACTTCTTAAAAAAGATTTTTTGAAAAAAAAACGGCATTTTGTAATGAAATCTTTTATGATTATGTAATGAAAACTTTTTATAACGCGCAAAACGCAATCCAAAATTCCATGGGTCGTGTCAGATTTATGTAAAGTAGCTCAAAGAAAACCTAAGGACACATAATGACTAGTTAAACGGATTATTTGTTGTCGATCGCTAACTACATGTTCTACGTGAAGGCTTCAACTTTTGATCCCTCTCCTATAACCCGCGTCCGTCTTCTTAGCTCTCCCGAGCGATCTCTCTAATCTGATCTCCCATATACTACTACTGAATGTCTTACATCCAAAATATTTAAGGTGCACTATTGCGCGGTGCATACAAATTTTAATTACTCAAATTGCACATTTTGTTAAAAAGTTAACAAGCACGGTAAAATCATTCGAGTCAATTTCTGTTATTTCTCCAATGCACCAGTCTTTATCATAAACTGCGACAACCCATTCTCGGTCGTTGTAACTTTAAGGAATGGTTTTACTGTATTTGGGCATTGGATTATCACTGTTTGTCACTACCTCGACATAGTAAAATAGGATCCAATTAAACCGCAATGTTACCTACTGAATATAATTGTTGCTTTGATAATGCTTACTATATCTAGCTATATGTCTCTCTAGTGTGTGTGCCGTAAATGATCCTTGAAATGACCCAAAAACATGACAAAACTATTCTGAGAGCTTTCTTTTCCGTAATGTACAGCTGCAAAAGAGACTGGTATGTCTGTGCCCCAGATTTAAGCGCTGTTTTAGTGTCATTTTCGGCTAAGAGTTAAAAAGTTTAAAATACGCAGCAGTTTGGAAAGACAAAATTTTTGTTATATAACTAAGATCTAATATACCGTTTATTAGATCTTAGGTTATAATAAGACAAACCCTTTCCCGTTAACATGAAAACCGCCCATTGTAAATCCAACTCATAAGAATATTTTGAAGGACTTTCAAAGATGATAGCTTGTTGTTACCCAGTATCGTGGACGTGCAGATATATATATATATATATATATATATATATATATATATATATATATATATATATATATATATATATATATAAATAAAGAAAAAATGAACAGCAACTTTTTTGCCCCGACCGGTTTCTTTCTTTCTTCAGGGGGTTTTGTTTATTTGTTACTAGGTGATGTCATAAAGGCTAAAATGTGACGTCTGTAACAATGGGTGTTTAATTGTTACTTTTACCAATGCTTTTATCTATTCAATGTACGTTTATACTTATTAATGAATAGATTTTCTTTCATTTCCCTTTCTGTTTGGGTTGTTTCCCTAGTGAATTTATAAAATGGGAATACAACTGATACAAAGTGGGATTAAAAAGGCAAAACAGATACCGAAGAACGACCTGAGGACCACCAAAGACAAAATTAAAAAGGAAGCCATACCGTACATATCAACATATAATCCAAAAAATCCGGAAGTACACAATGTCATTACTGGAAACTTACCTTTGGTAAAACAAGATGACAAAATGAATGAGATACTAACCGAAATGCAGATTATAAAGAGTAAGAGACAAAGTCCATTACTAAAGCAAATTTTAACAAAAGCAAAATTTGAAAACAATTCCAGGACAAACGTGGAAACCTCAACAATACGAGTACAGAAATGTGAGGTACCCAGGTGTGGCACCTGTCCACTAATTAAAGAGGGAAGCCATCTAACATTTAAAAATGGACTTACATTTAGAATTAAACACCCATTCACCTGCACTAGCTCAAATTTAATTTATGTATTAGCTTGCAGTGGATGCGGTGAGAACTATATAGGACAAACTGGAGACGCTCTCCGACATAGAATGACCGTTCACAGACAACAAATAAGACAACCTAAATATTAGTGCACGTCTGTGAGTGGGCACATTAGGGAATGCTCTATGAACAAAAACAAGGACTTTACGGTATTCCCATTTTATAAATTCGCTAGATAAACAAAACCCCCTGAAGAAAGAAAGAAACCGGTTGGGGCAAAAAAGTTGCTGTTCATTTTTTCTTTTTATTATATATAATATTACTCGTACAGGAAAAACGTTTTTACTTTATATATATATATAATTTCTTGAACAGCTAGCGGTATGAATGAGTACTATATCAGAATTGACTCACAAAACCACAGAAATAACGTTTTAAAATAACCACAGTAATTTTATTACAATTAATATATTGATTGACCAAAAAGACAGCTTCTCAACACTGTCAGAGAAAGACAACTGAAGTTATTATGACATTGCATCAGAAAAGAGGGATTAGAAGATCTTCCTAGCGGTAGAATACCTGGCAAAAGTGCCCGAGGCAGACAATCAGACAACGAAAGTCCTTTCTTGACAATTTTGAATTACCAACAAGACACCTTTGGTCATGGGCGAGAAATAGAACCCTTTGGCAAAACAAGGAGTTATAACTCCTTGGGCAAAATATCATCGTTCGTCAAACACCGAATCGGTGATGGCACATGAAGAAGAAGAATATATTATTTTGTGACGGAGGTCAGCATAACAGATGTAAAGTGACATGCATTCTTTATCAGTTGTTATTCACGGGATTAATTTTCACTACTGAATTTTTTTTAGAAAGAAGTTTATCCTGTCTTAACAAAAAGGATGTTTTTAACTTTCTAAAGCCACGTTTTCTTTAAATTTGGTCCGTTACTGAGGTTAGGCTCTTAAATGTACATATGTAACACCCTAACTTAAGTGTGTAAACAGTCTATAATGGAACCAACATTTTAAATGAACAAATATATCTGTTTTATTAAACTTGCTGTATTATGAATTTGAAAAATACACAGGAAGGCCATTTAAGAGCATTTTCGTCTATTCTTACATTTACTTTAAAAAGTGTTACGAAGGTTAGTTGTTAGGCCTACTGAACGATAATGCTTAAACTAGAGCGGATAACTAACCGACAAATTCGACTGAGAACACCATGTATGATATAAAGAAACATGAATTCAAATTAGTTGAGAACTAAAAATACTAAAAGACTGGAAAATATATGCGTTTTCTTGTGGCAAATCAGCTATAATACTGAAGCAAAATGTATAAATCGTATTTTTTGCGTCAAATAGACCCAGGGGATCCCGTCAAAGCGAGTGGAACAATATAATTTTTTTTTTTAGAACACATGGGGTCCTGTTGAAAAAGGCTAAAAAAAGCAAAATTACAGACACTTTTACTACCGAAAATAAGCTGCGCCAGACAGTATTCGAAATTGAACCCCTTTTCGTGGAATGCAGTGGCGGATTTAGGGGGGTCCTGACCCCCCCCCCCTCCCCTTCGATTTCTGAAAAAAAAATCGCACCAATGGTCCCCCTCTTTAAATTAGAATTTTGACTAGCTTAATCATAGTTCTAAACCGTACCAAGTGGCACCGCTCGCCCTTTAAAATACCAACATTTTTCAGGTCCCTTCAGCTTAGGTTGCACTGCGGGATTATTGGGTCCCATTTTAGTAGCACACAGTAAAAATAAAATATGAAATGTGAATTCTACAGACGCATCTATCAATATATTAGCGATGAAATGTATCCAGTAGTGTTAAATGTATTTATCATAGTAGTCCTTGAAAAGTAAGCAAGATGCCCGTTGTAACTATTTGCCATTTGTTGATTTGCAATTAACATGTTTTATTAATTTTTCTATCTTATCATGTAATATTTGTCGTAACAAATCCCGAATTCAGCTATTAAAGTTTACTTTTAGCTAAAAAATATCAAAGCAAAGATGGTCGCTTTTGACCTAACCTTCGTTACGAAATAACTTACTTTTCATATGAACATAACATTGGGTATGTGTGTGCTGATTGATCTACGTTCATATCATAATAGATTGATAGCATTTTGTTCATAAACAACTAGTATAATATAAAAGCAATAATATATGTCCCCAATGATTTCTGAAATATTCAAATTAGGATATCTCAGGCTTTATATTTATAGAAAACGTCTGAGTTATTACCAATGTTTTTGCACCGCATTTTCTAGAATTGAAGAGAAATCTTAAATTGGTAATAATAGTTTTGAATACATACAAAATCTTGGTATTTGAATCAAAGCTGTAACCTGTGACCTATGACATGATTGAAATGTAACCTAATTTAGATGTTAACCTGTAACCTGTGGCATGATTGAAATATAACCTAATTTAGATGTTGTCTAACCTCCGTAATATAAAATATTGTACTACTGTATGTTTACACGTGCATATTTCTTTAAATACAGTAATATTCTACATCTCTCTGAATACCTCTATTAAAATAATGAAAAAAAGTTCCCCCGTTTTGCAAGGTTCATATTTCTGCATTTCTCTTTTTGGAATTGCAATGGCCGTTGAACAAAAATCTAAATGGTTTTATCTCTCTTTTTGGTTTTTTTTCACAAACGGTCGATCAATTAATCAAATGCTGTTTTTCAGGAGCTTAAGAACTTTTTCATGATAATTCTTGTAGAATTGGGACGGACAGAAAAAATTTTTTCCGAATCAACTTGACATAGGCATATAACAAAAAAAAAAAAAAAAAACGTAACATTTGTGGTATACAGTGGTGGCAACCACTGTTAGCATATAAAAATACTTAAAGAGTGGTGGATGGACAGACATATAAAACGATCAACGGTGTGGCTTTGCTATGTAAGACAAGTATTATATAGTTATTTTTACCGAGGAAATTTTTATGTATATACCAATAAATGTATATTGTTTGATAGACTCATAAATTTATAGTGTCCTCTGTACGCTTGCAGGCAGCACACAAAAATCTAGCTAAATTTCTTAAGTCTGTAACATTATTAGTGCTTAAAAGCTGTACTATTTTGAAAGTAGTTTGTCTTCTCCAATAATAATGTTTGATATAATCTCTACTAAGATCAGAGTACAGTTCGCAGATCAAGATAAAATGATACTCATCTTCCACTACATTATCATTTAAACAATACTGACAAATTCTTTGGTTACGAGGGATATTATTATATCTACCTTTCTCTATCCTTAAAGGATGTAATGAAGTTCTAGGTTTACAAATTGTTTGTCTATATCTGTATGCTAAAATTTTCTTCAATACAAGTAAAATTGCAGGCTGTAAATAAAACATTTGTTTTGAGCGTCGCAGGGGGTGTTAAACCGTCGTACGTAGGGGAGAGGCGGGGGTTCTGTTTGCTCATAGCCAAAGATGGACGACATGATCAAAATGCCCCGGACAACCTCGTAATCTGTAAAATAATAATAATAATAATAATGAAATATAAAATTAGAAATAAAGTTAATTTGAAGAAAATGAAAGTAACCGAAAAATTTCACAGAGAAAAAGCTGTAATGTGTTCAAACACCATGTCTTGTAAAATGTTACAATTTCAATCAATAAAAAGGTTGCCAGAGGTACTTGTACTAAATCTTAAAGGGCTGCATATCAGTGGCGGATTTGTGTGTGTGTGTGTGTGGGTGGGGGGGGGGGGGGGGGTCAGGGGGGTCCTGCCCCCCCCCCCCCCTCGATTTTTGAAAAAAAAATTACACCTTTGGTCTCCTCTTGAAATTAGAATTTTGAAAAGCTGAATCATAGTCCTTAACTGTACCAAAGGAACCGTTTGCCCTCTTAAATATCAAATTTGGGGCCCTTTTGCGGGCCCCAAACCCCACGCCAAGGGGGAGGGGGTGTGACTTCACATGCGGGGACCCCCCTAATCCTGCGGCACCTGGGCCTCAGTATGGATGGAAGAACGCCTAGTTGAACCCAAAATACATGTGTGCAGTTCACACAGGGGCATCTGCTGCATATGAAGGGCCTTGTCATCACCGCCATGAACTGAGGGGATTTCTTTTGCAGGACTGATAGATGACGTGATTGGCTAACTTCGTCCTTGCTTTGGTACATCTATAAAAGAAAATAATAAGTTTTATTCTTAGGTATATTTTCCTGAGACTATTAACGTTCTTTGAAGGTATATAACTACGTGAAGATCGATAGATGACCATTAAGTAATTGCGGTAGTTGAGCAAGTGTCCTTCGGTCCAACCCACCCCTCGGGTGATTTCGTATTTTATCACAAACCAGTCGAGGTATCCCGAATGCCGTTATTTGCTTTAAGCTTGGTGTATAAGATGGCACCTGTATGACACATTGTCACTGGCGGGAATTGCAATATCTTTCTTTAAAGGCCTGCTGCATTAAAAAAAAATATGCTAAAAATGTAAAAATCAGTTTCTTTCCTATAAATTTCCTTGTAGCACGTCGGAAGACAATTTCTTTAGAATAATTGTAACTTTATCCCAAAACCTAACGATTAATCGACATGGTTAACTACCAAACCATATACGTGCCGTTGTCCTTTTTAAATTTTACATTAATAATAATAATAAGTTTGATATCTCCTTCGGTCCATTAAAAAACTTCCAAAGAAAGGAATCAGCTTTCGAGCGTGCCCCGAACCTGACACCATAGTGGTGAGGGCTGGCCTCGCGATCTGAGGCCTGTCAATCCCGAAAAAAAAAAAAAAAAAAAAAAAAAAAAAAAAACCCTCCCTTCAAAAAATTCTGGAGCCGCCCCTGTATTTAGATATACAGTATTTATTTCCATAATATACAAAATATTATAAATATTTATACATTTCGGGAAAACAAAGGGCATCTAAAACAAACAAACAAGCAAACGCAACACTGCTACCGTGCAACAAATATCTGCAATGCTCAATACCATAACCAGCATATACCAACTTAGGATGCTGGTAGTCGAGTAGCCAGAATGCTAACCCTGTAATGTTTTTTCCTGTAATTTTTTTTTTTGCTGAAATGCATTCTTCAGGCCGAGGGAAGCAAAGTTTGCTTGGTTGCTATTTTCAAGATTTGAGCATTTTTCAATATGGCCATCAATTTATGAGGAAAAATAGAAAAACGACCAGAAGTCGCTAGATATACTTTATTTAGAGATTGTTTGAACGTTTATCCTATTAGAAGAGCACAACAGGACTAGTGAATACACTTAAGTGTGTAACTTTCAGCAAAATACCAAAATGGCCGTCAAAACATATGGCAGAAATTTTAAAAAAGCTGCAAAATTTCTTTCTTTCTTTCTTTATTAATTAATTTATTTATTTTAGGCATTTTAGTCTTATTGAAAGCATACCCGCTTTTGAT
Organism: Lingula anatina; assembly: GCF_051362555.1. NCBI lineage: Eukaryota > Metazoa > Brachiopoda > Lingulata > Lingulida > Lingulidae > Lingula > Lingula anatina. The sequence goes on from NC_141768.1 coordinate 30,022,949, forward strand.
ATTAATGTTCATTTTGTTAGCCATGATCCTAAACTCTCGTAAACTGCGTATTTGACTTCAACTGATGGTGGCAGACGGCTTCATCTCCCAGGTCCTTTTGCCACTCCCACGAACCACATCGTCGAAGTCTTCTATGTTATATCTTGCGAACTTTTTAAAAAGAAATTATATCATCTGGGCTACAAAACTGAGAAAAGCTAATTAAGCTTTACTTTCTTTGCCGGTTGATACGTACGGATAATTTTTCAGAATTCAAGATGACCGTCAATTTGTTATATGAATAGCAAGAGCCCTACGTTCAAATAAAGCCTCGGTCACGTTTGTGATGACGTACTGACGGCGTACGTCAGTTTTGCTTCCTGTTCTCCTCTTTTTTATTCTTCCTCCCCCCTTTTTTCTACTATGTAAGCTTCTTTCTTTTGCCTTTTGGAGGCATATCAGAAACTAAATTGAACGAAAATTTGAAAATTTTAAAAATTGTTGTACACGTTACACAGTCGACGTTCATTGTAAAGACACGAGCGTGCGTCGTGAGCAAGCCTTTTATACACCAGGCGTGGGGGTGACGCACGTGCGACGCATTCCCGGTGTGCTCTCGACTTTGTTCGTTAGTTGTGAGGGCGTGCGCCTTACTCAACACGCAAAGGGCACTTGTTCCTTCATTGCTTGCGACGTACGTCTTGCACAACGCGCGTCGCTCTTGCTAACTCCTTTGATGAAATTTCCTTCAGACTCAACCTGTATAAAAAAGAACGTACTTAACCGTCAATCTTATCAAAGACGCTCTTCTATGGAGTCCTAGTATAACTGTACCTTACTAGTACACCTTGTCATTAAATAAATGAAAGTGAGATTATCAGTTCAAAACGTAATTTAAATGCTCTTTTTTTGCCTTTTCCAACATTTTTAGTGGTTATATGAAATGCAGAATACCATGCACTCGCCTCATTAATGACTAATTGAATGAATCTTACTTACTCATTATTGAATATTTACATATTTCAGGATACTTCTTGGTCGCAAGTTAAAACTGTCTATTGATAACTCGAAAAAAAAAAATCCCACTCAGTTTTCATCCAACCGATTGCAAATGTTATTTCACTTTTGTAGGGTCATATCATATCAAATAGATTTACATTCTAAAAACTTGACATTAAAATTTGTTAAACATAACTCTCAAATTTGCCTGAAATAATAAGACCTAATATAGACTAAGCTTAAAGCTTGTGGACATTCATTACATTATGGTTTTACGACCTATCAATTGAGAATAAAGTGATTTTTCTTCAATCAACAGCTAATATTACCGCTAATATTTCGATGTTTCTCAGAACATCTTCATCAGGAACACCGGAATATTGGAGGTAATATTTGTTTTTATATCTTTTATCTGTTAAGGATTATGGGGTAGGAGAGTTATAACGATTTTATTTATGCGGTTTACTTCTACTGCTATATGTTCTGTAGTATTTATATCTTTAATGCTATGGTTTAGAGCTAGCATGTACACCTGAAGCCAGACCGCACCATCTCCAAGCATCCCAAAGATAAACGTTATATAATAAAGTAAATATAAGTCAAACTTTCACTCTCACTCGCTGCAATGCAGTGTCTAGTATCAAACTGCATGTATATGTTATATTCTGTATATGTTACTATGAAAGCTGAATCTATAAGTAAATATTAGTGTAAGTTTCTCGTAGGTAACTTTTAAGGAAATCTGTCTAAATTAACGGCACGTGACATGTGGGTATATAAAGTCCACACCCGTCACTTAACAGTAATAGCAGTAACATCAGTAAAGATACGTCGTATTTCTCACAGCTATTCAAGAAGCACAGAAGAAAGTAATAGCAGTAACATCAGTAGAGATGCATTCTATTTTTCACACCTATTCAAGAAGCATAGAAGAAAGACTAAATCAGAGTTGTGCCTTATCATCGTGTTCTAGATCCTTCCAGAATACATGTGTAAAGAAATCATTTTACAGGAAATAATAAAGCACCTTATTTAACCGGACTCTGGGCTTGTGTTGATCAATTATATATTACCACCGCGAACAACGTAACAAAAATAGTGGTAATAGGGGTATGGAATGGTCGGACCTCCAGTTTCACAATTTGTATATAAACGTTATCACAATCTCTGTTGTTTTCTAAAAAGGCATAACCTTTAAGTAGCAAATTTACCATTACTTCGGAACGACAGGCCTCGGATACGAAGCCGACTGTCACCCCCTTGGTGTGCTCAAGGAGCCGGAAAATTTTTTGGTGTTTTGGAGAGCAAACAGTGCCCTTTGGTACGGTTGAGAGCTGTGATTTAGCTAGTCAAAATTCTAATTTCAAGAGGGAAATATTGGTGTTATATATTTTTCAGAAACCGAAGGAGGGTGGTTGCCTTAACTAAAAGCAACAGACCTAGTGGGCTTGGCTTTCGGATAACTTATTAGGACAGGGTTTTAGCTTAAATCTTTTTGCTAGAAATATTCTTATAATAAAGATAAAGGTTTGATAGAAATGTAATTTGATTTTTGTGATTTTTAATAGAATGAAATTGTAAAAGACATCTGCAATTTTGTTTTATATTATTGGCTATTTTTGTATAATGAGCTTTTGTATAAAGGAAACGTGAGTGAATTGCTCAGCTAACACAATTTGCCTGTGCGAGTACATGAGACGTCTCGCGAGGCGCACTTTGAATGTTACCCGTTTTTCATCCGTTATTTTAGGATGTGTTTTTCACGTTTTATACAGCGCCATTAAGACATCATTGCCTGCGCGCTTTCCGAACACGTTTTGCGAAGACGTTTGGCGCACTCTGAATTTTTCCTGTTTGTCCCTCTATGATTTTAAGGGGCGTTTTTCACTTTTTACATGTGGGTTATTAAGATATCAGTGCCAGTGTCCGGTAAAGGTGTAACCATTCCCTGGATTCTATTCGAACACTCTTACGTTATTTATTCAATGAGGTAAAAATGAAAACCACGCCAGTCAGCAAAATGTACTTCATATAGGCTGTGTAATTCAGGTTATTTCATCATTTTGGCTTTAACGCAAAGACCACTTTCTAGTTTTTTACTTCTCACTTCAACCCCTGAACCAGTCGAGGCAGACTGTTTGGGCGTATTCCCAGACATTTAGATCGATCTATCCCCGTGGGGAGTCTCACTAGATTACTGTCAGATAATCCAGCTTAAATGTCCGTCCCGCCTACTACAAGCTGTAAGGGGGTAATTAACTTTCGTGCCCGCTCGGCTGACAGCTATTTAGCGTGAACCCCCAGGGAGTTAGGTCGATCTAGTTTGGATAGGTCCAATTTCTGGGAATGGGGTCAAAGACTTAGGAAAAATCGCTGGCAGGGTTTTGGAGTACTAAATGGTGTCATTAAATCGGCTTTAAAAGGTGATTGTGGGTGCTCAGGTATCAGACAATTTTGAGAAATTCGCGCTCACTTCCCTTCCTTTGTACTCCAAACGGATGAAAAATGGAGTTAAACGCCCCATTCCCATTGCTATCTCACTTCGAAAGGTGATAAATTGACGATTAAAGCTTTGAGTTGCCTATTATTGCAACGAAAAAACATATTTTCATTTTCAGTACCTGGTACAATAAGGGTTACAATATCCTTAATCTGCACTAGCTTTAGGTCTTGGGTCTAAATGACCAAATGCTCATAAGAAATGCTCATAAGAAACATTGGTATTGCCTACAGTTATGATTATCCACATGTCTGCCAATCATTTGGAATAAGTATTCATAAAATATTTGCCTCCGATGACAAGGAAACTGTTTAGCATGGCATTTGAGAAAATCATTATCTTAGTCCTTTCCATTACTCTTACTAACTCTAATCCTTTTCCTCCTGAAGCCCCCGTCATATTTATTCGGAATCAAAAGGAATCAAACAGAACCAGCCGGTATGACTAAATTTTAACATTCGTACCATATTCGGGAGGGAATTTCAAATTGGCCTAAATTCTTACGGCTTTGTTAGAATGCCTCTGGAATACTTAGAATACACATCGAACCCGCCTGGAATGATTCTTGCACATAACAGGTATATTACCTCTCAAATGCATCTCGAATGTAGTTGGAATACAGTAGGAATATTGCGAATGTTGTTAGAATGCAGTCAGAATATTTCGAATGAAATTCAAATGCCGCACGATTGTGGTTTGACTGTTGGCCGAATACAGGCTGAAGTATGTCAGAAGATTCCTCAAATGATGTACGAATTGAACTCAAATGCATTCAAAACGCTCCTGGTATGGCTGCCAATGATGGTTTGAAAAATCAAGAATTCAAACAGAATGCAGCTAAAATACTTAGAATTACTTTCGAATATGTTTAGAATGTAACACGAATGCCCAGTGTATAAAGAACGCCCCTGGAATGGTCACTGATAGGGTATAAAATGGTGCGGAATGTTGCATTTTCATCAGTCTCATCCCCGCCACCATAGACAATGGACAACCTGGACCATTTTGCTTTGCTGCAAATTGCTGACCTCCAGCAAGACCTGCTTGAAAGAGATGTGGGGGCCAGAATAAAGAAGCAGGATACCAAAATGAGGAAGGCGCTACCGCTATCACCTGCCCAACCACTCCAAGAGAATGGGCACCTATTGAGGAGGTCTTCAGAAACAGGTGGAATGTTCCTCACTCTGTAGGAGCTCTAGATAGCCAGCATGTAGCCATCAGGAAACCTGCCAAGAGTGGTTCCTTGTACCATAACTACAAGGGATTCTTTTCTGTGGTTATCATGGCCCTTGTGGATGGAGACTACAAGTTTCTGTAGATAGACATCAGTGCATATGGAAGTATGTCTGATGTTCAGATTTTCAACCAGTCTGAGCTCAAGGACTGCCTGGAAGATGGGAGTATAGGATTGCCTAAGCCTTCCCCCTTACCCAAAGATGACGAGCCTATGTCATACTTTATCCTGGGAGATGATGCCTTTGGAATAAGGACGTTCTAGAGGAAACCAGATGGTAACAGGAATCTCCATAGGGAAGAAAAGATAGTATAACTACAGGGTTTCCAGGGGTCGACGTGTGGTGGAGAACGCACTTGGTATTTTGGCCCAGAGATGGCAAGTCCTCCGGACCACCATGCAGCCAAGTCTTTCCATTGTGCAGGACATCGTTGAATGCTTTGTGTGCCTGCACAACTTAATGAAGATCCGTTATCCTGTTCTCCACAGTGGTTTGTTGGATGAGGAAGATGATGAGCACAGTGCAGTTCCAGAAGCCTGGAGGCAAGTTGTTCAGCTTGAAGATGTGCAGCATGCTGCAGGAAGAAACAGAGACACCAAAGCTGGAAAGAGGCAACGGGAAATCCTCAAGCATTACTTCAACAACCCAGCAGGAGCTGTGCCATGGCAGAACAGGATGACTGATGGATAGCATGATGCTTTGGTGATGTCATATGACATATATACACTGGGCGTATTGTTGTCCAGATAATGAAATTAATAAAAGTAATGATTTCCTTTTCATTTTATCTAAGAGATGTTGCAATAAAGTCCAGAGTCATGAAACTTTCATTTATTATCAATGTATTTTCACAAAAAAGGTACAGAAAGCGCATTATTTATCAAAAAAGGTAATTATAAAGATAAGTTACAAAATAAAACAAAAAAATAATTTAAATATTTCATTTGAATGTTCGGAAAAAGAAAAAAAGAAAAATATCTATCCTCAAGTTACAGTGTCACAAAAATATAAATAACTCTGCCTCCCATCATCCGATTCTGACTGCTCAGAATGCTGAATAAGTGTCGGAGAATTCACACCTGGACGAGGGGTGTTGAGTTCCGGGTTCTGATCATCTTGGTTGGTGTTGAGTATAGTTAAGCTGCTGTAGGAATCACTGTTGAAGCCACTCAGGGCAGTAAAGCTCCTCATATCCTTGCTCTTGGCTAGACGATGGTGAAGGCTGTGGCAGTGGGGTGCTAGTAGAGTATGTGGATGAAGCCGACTGTGGTCTGATGTGAGGCTGTTGTTAGAATTGTTGCTGTGCCCAGCTGGCCTCCTGTGAGCCCCAGACAGAAGTTGATTGGTGGTACTGTGCTGGCAACTGTGACGGATGAGGCTGCCAATCTGGGCACCGGGATAGGAACAGGAGTGCAAGGCATGTAGAACTGTTCTTGCTGCAGCTGCTGAGTCTGCATGTGAGGCTGTTGGTGAAGCTCATACTGATACTTCTGTAGTAGGCTACTGACTTCCCTTTGGAACCTCAGCCGCATTGGAGGAGGAAACGCGTATGTGGCCTCCTTCATGAAGTCGGCAAATGTGTCCTTCTGGCGTTGCATTGGTGACTTCTCAGCCTTGGATAGCTTGTTAATCAGTTGTCTTTGCAGTTCAGCAATATTGCTCCTAGTAGCCTCAGTGTCATCAGTAGCTCTCGACCTGGACCCAAAGGAAGTCTCTGCATCAGACTGAACGGCTGCAGGGGGATGATGGTCAGCGGCATCAGACTCAGACTCAGAATGGGGATGTCCTGCTACAGCAGCCCCGGCTTGGACCTTGGCCTTCATCTGGAGGAAAAACAGCCGTAAGTTATGTGAAAACACGTGGACAAAAGTTGCAATTTTATAAAAAAAAAAAAAAAATAAATAAAAATACTTACACGTACAGGCACCCTTTTTTGACATGGACGATGAGAAAGGGCTTGAGAAATTCGAATTGGCACAGGATCCAACAGTCCCTTGCAGCGAGTTCATTGTTGCCAGAACCTGAGGGTGTCTGCTTCAACTTGCCGAACCTTGATCTCATGTTTGCGTACCACTTCTTCAGCTGGTATCAGGTCTTGCCCATCTCCCTGGCCTTCTGCTCCCACAGTGCGTCCTTTAGGCCCTTCTTGACGTATTATGGTGCTTCTTGTTGAGGAGGCAATTTTGCTTGGAAACCTGGAGCCAGTCAACCATCTCTAGCTCCTGCTCCTTAGTGAAGTCAGCCGATACCAGCTCCCTCTTGCGCCTCTTGTTGGACTTGGCAGTCTCGCTTGTAGGAGGAGCACCATCACAGTCAGAGGACGAGTGTGTAGCTTGCTGGTGGACTTCGGCTATTATGCCCACCTGGGAAGCAAAGGCAGGGGCTGTGGACTCAACTTCAGTCTGAAGGTGCTGGGGTTTCTTCAATGATAGGAGCTGGATCTTCAGGGGCTTTTAAAGGTGCAGCACCTCTGCCCCGTCCGTGGCCGCGGCCAGTGGTGGAGTTTTTCACCTTTCCTCCATTCTTTCTTGGCGGCATGAGGTAATGTTGAGTGACAAGGCAATTTCTCTGTTACTACTGACGTTCCAGCAGGGGCAGGTCGTGTTTTTATACAATTCGCTTGTGCTCCGAATTATGTCAGGACTCACTTGAGGACTAATCGGTACTTTCAGACTGCATTCGAGTCGGGTTTGAGACGCAATTGAAAGATTCCTACAGCATTTGAATTGATTCGAGTCGAATTCTTTAACAATGGAAATAGATTTCGGCATCAATGGAGACGCATTCGAGTTGCATTCCGGCTCATTCGAGGCACATTCCAAACATTTTAAGTGACTTGCCAGTTCGGATCTCCCTCGAAAGTGATCAGAATATTTCGAATGCTGTCGGAATGCCGTGAGAATATTTAGAATGCAGTCATAGTGCAGTTAGAATACTATTCAAATGCCATTCCACTTGGAATGCACTTCGAAAGTTTTAAACATGAGCAAAACATTCGGACCGGCCACAAGAATGCGATAAAATATTTGGAATGCACTCGGAATTTTTAGAATATCCAGGAACGCACAAAGAATCTTTCCGGCGGCATTCTTGCTTATTCCGCCTCCAGTGAGACGGGGGTATGAAGAATGCTGGGTGCACACAGTCATTCCTCGAGGGAGGGTCGCATGCCACTGCTTTTCCGATTTTCTCAAGTGTTGTTGGGGAATAACCACTTCATCACGAGTACCTTTTATTCTTTGGATCAGAAATGAACTTGAAGTCGGATGTGGACAGTTACTTGAGATTATACCAATGCTCCAAACGGTTTCAAAGTAAGCTTGCTTTATTCCTTTCTTGTTGTTCCACATTTGATGCTAAGAGCAATAAAATGAAAGTATTGATGTTTAACTGTGTATTATTTGTTATAAGATTCTGTACAAAGGTGGAGTGTTTTCCTGGAGAAACGCACAAATAATCTTTGATTGAAAAGTAGACGGAAGGATGCCTTTTTTTAATCCCTGGGGCTTACACATTGTAGTAAAATTATCTTTGCATGTTTTAAAAATGTTCCTTTTTTGTGCACCCTCCCACTAAGTCAAATTCATTAGCGTACCAATGTCACATCTGCTACATATGCCACTGAAGCAAGCAAAAATATAGACGTGGAGAAGAGGCTTATGAGCCTGCTTCTATTTACACATTCATAAAGATCAAATAGATGGTATCGTTTCAAATGGCTTTGTGAACAAATAAATACTTTAAATACAAAATAAACGGCCGAAAAGAAAAATGTTGATTATAGCTTTTTATGATAATTGCCAGTATGTTTTCTTCTGTGAAAAAAAGGAGCCTGCACGATTCGGACCTCTGGCCTCTACTGGCCTCTATTATTTGTGGACGACCTTGCAGGCATAACAAAGCCTCTTTTACATCTATTTTTTCTTTCCTCTAAATATAGAATGACGGTTACATAGTTAATGTTCGTGCAAAAAGCAGCTGCCACCAAAGTAGCTCCAAAATTGGTCTGAACTTTTCACCAAAAATTTGGTCTACTCCCATTCAAAATCAATCTTAAGTAGCCTATTTAAAAATTGAATCAGTTTATAATATTATGCATGTTCCTGTTGTCATAAATTAGGCATGATATTTTCATCGAAAGAATTACGGCAATATATTGGGTGAACATGTTTTCTCCACGAATGAGGTGTAGCAGCAGCGCTGAATAAAAATGCGAACGAAGCTGTAAAAAAAAATAAATAAATAAAATAAATAAATAGTATTCCTCCTCATAATTTTATTTCTATATATACAGTGTTTTATTCTTATGTAAATAATTAATACAACTAAAATTATATTTTACTTCATCCATTTTTATTTTCGGCCAATTGAGATGTATACATCTCGATACATCCATGATTTGACTTGGCAACCGAGTAGATCAAGTTTTGTGAAAATATCTGTATTCCTTCTATGACTGTTAAGCAATATCCGAACACTAAACCGTGGGTCGGCAAAAATAAAAAGAAACTTTATAAAAGCTAAAGACCAAGCATACCGGGAGAAAGAAACTAATCCAGTCCAATAATGCAAAGGATCTTTGGGACCACATTGCTCTTGTCACACGATATGAAATATCCAGACGTGCCATCGATACAGGACCAACCACACTCCAGTTCCCACACCCACCCGACAAGCTCACGAGCCATCATTTACCGTTCAAGCATGGCGAGCTAAGTGTCATTTCTTGGCCTTAAACATTCAAAAAGTCCCAGGTCCAGACGGAATATCATCAAGACTATAAAAGGAGGTTATCGGAGGTGTTTGCTGATATTTTTAACTGGTCCATTGAAATGTGAAAAGTGCCTGCTTAAATTATTTTGTTTCTGAAGACCCCTTAATGTCTGTTTTTAGGAGTGAGTTTCGGTAGTACCTGGCCATAAAAAACTTTATTGTTAAACTATTGAAGTGCTTGGGTTTAGACTCAGCAGGCAAAACATTATTGGTAGCTTTAAAAAATAAGATGTTGACAACACCAAGTGTAATATCTGAAGAGATGCAATAAACCCTAGTTTACACAGCAAGAAAAACATGAAGGGCATTTTACTGGATTTTGGTGTAATTATAATTCCCAGTCAACTTCAGGTCTTGGCAATAGGGATGCCGTTGACATCTTCTGGCATGGAAGACATTTGTAAATAGATAAAGATTGGATGGCTAGTCTGGAAGACAGCTACCATTATACCTGTGCCAAAGGCTAAAACTGTAGAGAATTTAAATGATCTCCATCCTTTCACCCTGACACCGGTGCCTATGAAGGTATTAGAAAAGCTTGTTCTGTCTTTTATTAAAACTGTAGTGCCAAACAACTTTAATCCACTTCAATTTGTAGTAACGTAGTAACAGAAGTGCAGATGACGCACTGTCCACGTTACAAGGTTCTCGAGCATCTCTATTGTAATGCCTATACTATGCTAGAATTTTATTTGTTGACTATAGCTCAGCTCAGCTCAGCTCAGCAGTGTTCAACATTGTACCAAAACAAATTGTATTTTAAACTTTTGTACGGAGCTTTGTTAGTATCATATTAACTTTTTTTTATTTTCATTTAAGTTTTATGTTATGGAATTTTCACCGCGATGATAATTATTTCTACCGCGGTGAAAATTATTTTCACCGTGGTGAAAAATAATTTACACCACGGTGGAAAATAATTTACACCGGGGTGGAAAATAATTTTCACCGCGGTGGTAATTCCTGGCCATCTCGGCCCGGGTAATGCATACATGTAGGTTATACGAATCCAATATTTACCAGATGTCTGGAAAGGACGTTGATAAAGACAAGCACGTGCACATGCACGCGGTTTAACCGTCTATGTGCCAATCATCCCAGGAATCTGGAGGAAGCGGGCAGTATTCGAATAGATTAAAAATCACCGAAATGCTGCAATGTTGTATGTAGCTTTTCCCTTTATAATAACTTGCGTATTATTGGGAATATTGGTAGAAAGAAACCTTTCCGAAGAAACCGAGATTACATCTATTAAGATAAGATCTAAGAAACACATCACAAAAAATATTTAAAAATACATTGTCCAAAAATAACGTTAAGTATTTAGTAATAACAATGGGATTCCCTTTGCTTAAAACTGCAAGCGGGACTTTAATTAGGTGGTAAATATAGATGGGAAACTTAAGTTAACGGCAGTGGCCCCACGAACAGATCCACCAACCTTGTGTGTATGTAACAATAGCATGCACCGTGACGGCATCTGGCAAATGAAAGGTTCTCATTACCTATTCATCACCCGGGCCGAGATGGCCAGGAATTACCACCGCGGTGAAAATTATTTTCCACCGTGGTGAAAATTAATTCCCACCGCGGTGTAAATTATTTTCACCGTGGTGAAAATTATTTTCACCACGGTAGAAATAATTTTCACCGCGGTGAAAATTTCATAAAATAAAACTTAAATGAAAATAGAAAAAAGTTAATATGATACTATTAAAGCTCCGTACTTTTGAATGATCGCAAGTTTCCACCAGCACTCTGTGATTGGGTTTAAGATTTTCTTTTAAATAGAAAACAGTCAGTAAAAGTTGGTCTTAACTTTTCGGACACAATAGTTTCAAACACTCGCACGCCCCAGAGCTGCGTCTTATCACCTTGTTTATATAGTTTTTTTCACTTACGATTGAGTGGCAAGGGAAGAAAACACATTTCTAATGAAGTTCGTCGATGACACAACCTTATTCGGTCTGATACAAAACAATGATGAGACTTCTTATAGGCAGTCGGTGACAACTTCAGTAAATTTGTGTACAGACAATGACTTGATACTGAATGTGAGCAAAACAAATGATCGTAGACTATAGAAGGACATCAGAACTGTAAAAGTACCATAGAAATTAACGACAAAACTGTCAAACAGGTCTGTGAATATAAATTACTGGGTGTCCAACTAAACAATAGACTAACCTGGAGTGATAACACCACGAAAATATTGAAAAAGGCAAAACGAATGTAGTTTTTTAAGGAAATTGAAAGCTTTAACCAGGAATGTGTCTATTTTAACGAACGTTTATAGGTGTGTTTAAGAAAGTATTTTAACTTGCAGTGATGGTTTGTATGGCGTGCAATTGTAGAGGATAATAAACCAACTAGAAAAGATTGTTGAAACGGCATTCCATTTATCTAGGTTAAAAATAAAACAGCTTCCATTTAAAAAAAGAATTAAAAACTTATCTCTTCAAAAAGTTTTATAATTGATTTGACTGGCTGTTATCTTTTACACTGTACAGTTTTTTTAAATATCTTATCAATTCAATTACATTTAGTTCACATCTTTAGTTCATATCTTATTATTTTAACTACCTTTTCATTTATTTTAGTCATCTGATTCTGTTCATTTTACCCATGTGAAGTCTACTGAACATTTTATATGGATTTAAGACTATAAATAAATATTATTATTATTATTATTATTATTATTATTATTATTATTATTCCATCATGACTGATAATACTCATCCAGCTCATTATACGCTATTCACATTTTTACCCAATAACTCGAGGCTTTTAGTTTTTAAGGGTGGTAAGCTTTTATCCTTCAGCAGTAATTCTTTTTAACACTAATACGTAATTTCATTTTAGTACATATAAATAGTTTTGTTCAACAATGGCGCTATTACAGGGCAAAAGATTCTCGATTTTATACATTTGTACTTTATTGGTTTTTAATAAATTATTATTAATAAAGAAACCGATTTATATGCGATTCAAGCAATCACTTTTTCCTTGCGCAAACTCTGAAAAGCTTGATGGCAGTGCGTTGGTCATGTTTGGTGCATTTGGCTGACCGCTCACTTGTAATATCAGCAGACTTGACATTTCTAGAAGTTTAATCAAATTAAAGAAATCATTTGCTTCGTCGATGATGAATTGCATTATCTACATATTTGTACTAGTTCAAAAGTAATGTAAACTAGAAAAGCACTCCGAGAGCGCAGACCTCCGCCAAGGCAGCAAAGTCTCCACCCCTAAATTTTCATTCTATAATGATTTAGTTTTTTGATTTTTGATTATTGATTGATTATTGATCAGGATCACCACCCAAAAATAGTCATCTGCTCCTTGGTCCACTTCTGACAGTTCCTGAAAATTTTATAAAAATCGGTCCATAACTTTTTGAGTTATGTTGATGACAGACAGGCAGAAAGACAGACAGACAAACAAACGGGTGAAAACATAACCTCCTTGGCGGAAGTAAAAATCAATCTTTAATTATGTGTAAATGAACTGCATCCAATATCATTGAAATAAAGTTAAAAAAGATTTTCTCCTGATTTCTGACTGTACAATATTCAAAGTATCAAATATAAGAAAAAGGCACTCCTTTGTATAATGTCAGTGCATATCTAGTTGAGACCAAAGGGAAAAAAACATCTTCCTGTCTAAAAGATGGAAATTCACTACTAAAAAAAGACTGTTAACCACCAGTTTCCAAAGCAAAATCCAGTCATCCATGCTGTCCAAAGGAATTCGTAAACTGTGCAAATCTGTTCGACTCCTCCTGCATCACCGATTTCCTATTTCTCAGAGACATGAGGAAATCCTGCACACATACCCCCTCACCTGAATCCTATCAGGTGGCAGTTCATTTATAAAATGTTATTGAAAGGGTATTGCCACTGCGGCATGGAATAAAATATCCAATCAGGAGTATTTGTACCCAAGAGTGTCTTGTAAATCTCTCACTGGCTCAAACAATGCTGCATGCAACAGAGTGGCAAGTTCATTACCAGAAAAACAGTAATAAGGAAAACAAGTATTGGAATAATTGCACAACCATGTAATTTTCTTTTCTGCTCCCATCAATATCATACAGGGGTGGATCCAGGATTATTTGAAGGGGGGCGTGGTGTTCGGGACTCGAAAATTTTTGGTATTTTAGATGTCGAACGGGCCCATTTTTATGGTTTAGAACTTTGATTCAGCTAGTCAAGACTCTATTTTCAAGATGGGACCCTTGGGGATTTTTTTCATAAATCGAAGGGGGGGGGGGGGGTGTCAGGACCCCCCCCCCCCCGACCCCCCTAAATCAGCCACTGCATCTATCAATTCTTGTCCTGTTGATAGTTGCAAGCCGTTTATCACTTATAAAACTTTAAGTCGGTATTGTGGAGAGTGTAAGATTATTATTGTTTATTACCGCGATGAAAAACCAGTTATATAACAAACATTTGACATTTTTATGCCACCTGCTCCACTTCACTGAATACGGTTGCCAGGGATGGGTGCCTTCTCGCTCCGAAGCTCTTTAATCTGCGCGCGCATGTGTGTATCACGTCGGATATCCGGGCCCGGCTATCCGACCGTACGAATGAAATAAACTGTCATCAGGTGGCAATGTTTTGCTCCGAAAAAACTGTTCAGCTGTTGGAAGACAACTAGAAACATGAAGTACAAGAGGCACTTGAGAAAAACTGAACGATCATTGGTTTTTGTTAACCGAGAAATTTCCCAAAAGTTTAAAGGTAGGGCACATACCACAGGCATATAGCTACATGTACATGTACACTTTAATACATGTATCAGGGGCCTCTAAAATAAAGTAGAAGACTAACATGAGACATGGGGCTTGCCTCAATCAGTGAATTTTGATCGTTTTATCGATCAAACCTGTTGTGGATATAATTGCACTCGACTTGTTAAAAAATATATATCCATATGGCTATTCAGTGCCACGAAAAGAGGTCACTAAGACGGCAGTTAACAGAAAGAAGAGGAGGGGCTTGGTCCAAGGAGTTTGCCTAAAATCTTCGATATACGGAGGATCGGGCTGATAATGATGATGATTCAGTGCTAGGAAATGGCCATCAAGTGTTGATGTCGATTTTATCGGCAAAAGAAATGCACCACTCCAATGGTGCAATTATTTGGGCTGCAATTACAGTTTAAATTGGACTTGTCGTGGTCCTGTTTTCGGATGTCTCTCTGGGCTCTCCCCACTGGCAGCGATTGAATAGAACTTACCTGGATCGTTTAAACAATCAGAAAGCCCTTTCAGGTGATTTAACTGGCAGAAGTTAAGTGATCTTAAATGTCAGTGCCATTACTGAGAATAAGAACAAGTAGATCAGATATGATCTTCAAAGGAGTGATTGTTAATTTTCTTTGAGAGAGGAGCGGAAAGAGAGCTGTAAGGACAATTTATTATTCTGATTTGATTTCTTACACCCCATTTCCATAGATTTTTAGATCGATCTATCCCTGTGGGGAGTCTCACTAGATTACTGTCAGCTTGGCCGGCTTAAGCGTCTGTCCCGCCTACTAAAAGCTGTAAGGGGGTAATTAACTATGGTGCCCGCTCGGCTGACTGCAATTTAGCGTGAACACCCAGGGAGTTAGGTCGATCTAAATCTTAATCTTTAGATCGATCTATATCTCTGGGAAAGCACCCTAAAATTACTTGCTATTTTGAGAATTTGTACAATTTTTATATGCAATTATTAAATACCCAAGTAACCCCGGCCAGAAGATCGTGGACAGGATGATAAAATTTACATACTGGCACATTAATATTCAATGATTATTTATCATACAATGTACTGCATAAATGGCAGATTTTCAACATGTAGACAGGATGCAAGAGGGGTTATCAGTGAACACATGCACATCTGGAAGAGACTGTTTGCTTAGCAGAATCTGTTAACCCATATTACAAACTTAAAGCAATTATAAGAAACACACAACAATTAAATTTTGTTATGGAATCGATGCTCTTATTCTTTGATCATGACTGTCCTATGCACTTAAAAGCTTCATGATGTTATAGAAATAGTCAAAAAGGATTTTTAGGTTTGATAACCAATCAAGATTTTAGTGGTGCTTTCATTCAGAAATAAAATTTAAAAGGCATATTTGCTGTTTTTCAAATTATTTCCAATTATGGAAACTAAAGATATAAACTTGTGAGATATCGGTGATTAATATTCCCCTCTTCCTCAGTAGCATTATACTAGTTCAGTGAATTTTGTTAAAACTTTGGTTTAGTTGGATAATTATGGATAAATCAATTTATCTGTAAAAAAATTTTTTGGTAGGCCTCCTACTTTAAAATATTTTGTCTTGCAGAATTATGAAAGCTTAAAAACAATATTTCATAGTATCTTCAAACATATT
Source organism: Lingula anatina (assembly GCF_051362555.1). Taxonomy (NCBI): domain Eukaryota; kingdom Metazoa; phylum Brachiopoda; class Lingulata; order Lingulida; family Lingulidae; genus Lingula; species Lingula anatina. The sequence goes on from NC_141768.1 coordinate 30,038,828, forward strand.
GTGGACAACAGACTGAAAGACACTTAACTATGGTGCCCGCTCGACTGACAGCTATTTAGCGTGAACCCCCAGGGAGTTAGGTCGATCTAGTTTGGATCGATCTAATTTCTGGGAATGGGGTCTTAGCTGCATAATTAAAAATTTGTGGTGATTATGCTGTTGAGCATTAAGTTGAAGAAAACCCTATTTTGGGCACTGCCACCATAGTGACCAGTTCAGGAAAACCATTTCACTTGTGACTCTCAAACTTACAGAAAAGAAAACAAACATAAGACAGCTTTAGGTGGAAAATCAGCCTTATTGGATTCTTCTTTTATTTTTATTTATTTATTTATTTATTATTTTTTTAAAAGTTATTCAGTTTTTAGTGAAATGTAAATTTTTCAGTTATTGGGAATTTCAAGGTTTGACTTTGAACTACCATGGGGTAAATTGATGGGCATTATGCTTTTAAGCATTTTGTGAAATTGTATCAGAATTGAAGAAAAACCATCGCATTTAAGGAAAGCCATGTTTCTTATATGATTTTAAAACTTACTTAAAAGGACTTCATAGGACTGAAATGCAGCTCGAGTTGGAAAACCAGTCTGATTGCATTTTTTTTCTGGAAACTGTGCAGTCCTTAATGAAATTTTCAATTTTGTTATTGTGGCAATTCAAAGTGTGAACTTGAAATCTCATTGTCCTTACGGTAGTTACATATTCCTAACATCTGACAGGGCTTGACTTAAACTTTTTTGAGGCATTTGCCTGTCGAGCAAGTAGGTCTGAAAATTGCTCGCACTTTTAGAGTTGCCGAAACAATGCACTATTGCCTGTTATACAAGTTACTACGTTATTTTGCATCAGGATGTTTTCCAGTCTTTGGCAGAAGACATGGTAAACGTGCATCGAAGTACAGCAAGTAGAGTCATAAACTGTGTGGCATCATCAATAGCATGCAGGTTTGATGCATTTGTAGGCATGTCCCTTGATGATGCAAGTGTTGCTGAAAGAAGGGAAAGTTCTACACATTCGCAGGCTTTCCACATGTCATTGAGTGTGCAGATGGCACATTCCATCAGGTGCAGTTGATATGTGATGCTGTCTTGCATTTCACGATTTCTTTGCGCTTTTCCAATTTAACTTTCTCAATTTCCCCTGTAAGAAATGTTTTGTGCGGTTCTTCTCTTTTTAAACAAGGTGTAGCAGAGGGTCTACTCTTGGCTGATGAGGCGACTGAATTAGATTGTTTTCGTTTTGATGTGCTTAAGGTGGCATCTGATGCATGAAACTCTGATATTGGTCCCATTGGTGATGTCGACGTGGACGCTGACGTGGGTTACTTGTTGTGGCAGTCTGTGTCAGACTCTACTGACGCAACTGCCATTACACTACCCTCTAATGGTGATTTCATATATGAAAGGAAATACTTAAATACGAAATAAAACCACTTTTTAGACTTCATGTAGCAGTATATCGAGAACCATATATAAATGAGCATGTATGAACTATATATGAGTTTTTAACATAACAGTGTTACTTTTCACAGTTAAGGAACACGTGAAATATCAAATTTATTAATCAATAAAAATTTAAGATGAATTTCTGCTACAATTTGACAGTACAATGATAAAACAAGTCTTACTACCTGTATCCAGCACTTGAGATGTCTCAGACTCAATTACACGACTTTCTCCTCCTCCAATTATTCCTGTCAATGAAGGGGCATTTTTACCAACTGTATCTAAAACTATATCCATGTAAGGACTTTCCACTGGCTGTTTTTCTCCTCCTGTCTTGGGTTGCTTTCAGTTGGAGAGGTCCTTCTTTGCTTGGACTACAAATCTTTCCACTTGTGTTTTAACTCCTCTGCAGTTCGATTACTAGTAGCTGTACCTTCAGCATTGACTTTGGGTGTAATATTCTGCCAGAGTTTCTTTTTCTGTTTGGCAGTGGTTGAGTTGCTCAGTTTGTTGTTTAAAATGGTGGAATTTTCAGCATACATTTCTAGGAGTTTCCTTATTTCTCTGTCACTGAAATTTTTCTTCCTAGCTTTCTTGGACAGTTTGGACTCCATTCTACTATATGACTGAAGCTGCAAGCTCAGTATATACGAACCTCGGCTTGCTGAGCACTGATCCAATGAAGTGTTGCTCGGGTGTAGTTAAGACAATCGTGTTTTGTCTTGGTGCAACATGCGTAGACAGGGAGAGTTAACCTGGCACATGGATGCCAATCTTTGCAGTATACTGCAGTTGTATCCAAGCAAACTTACGCCCCATTGGTGCAACCGGGCCCTCAGTGTTCATTCTAGGAATGTTTCAATATGGGACAAAGGGCCCCCATCATAAAAAGAAGTGGGTCATTACATTTTGAAGTGGGCCCTTTTTCAAATCTTTAAATAATAATATGTAACACGTGTTTTACTGCTGTGGTTTTAATATTCAGAGATGAAAAATACTTTATATCATAAAAATAATATTTTGACTTGCAAGTTCACATTCAATAGGTTATCCCAACTTTCTAAAATAAGAGACTTCACGCTCGAAATTTTGTTTACAAATATAAGATTACACTGAAATATGTTGATGATTCTTTCACCAATAACCAAATTCTTACTAAAACAAGATTTTAAAACCATTTTTGGCTTCAATTTATGAAAAAATCCATGAAATTTAATTAATTATATAAGGTGAGATAGCACATAAAAAGCTACCAGATTGAATGATATCACAAACATAAAAATCACTAAGAGAATCTGTCCCTTTTTTGATACCTACAAAGTGTACAGCTCACTGCTTGTTGTAAATTCTACGTTTCTTTTCCTTTTTCCAAATATCTAAGGCACTCTTAAAGTCAAAGTCCCCAATTGCCTTTCCTTCTATCATAATGAGCAAGCACTGCTGAAGTCTTGTTTCAGACAGTCTGTTCCTTCTGTGGTTTTTGATGTAGTATTGAGAACTGAATGTTCTCTCACAATCTGACGTGTGTATCGGAAGGATGAGGGAGATTGCAGCCAGCTTCAACAAATTGGGAAAGTCTTCACTATGGTGTGTTTTGATAATGCTCCACAGGTTGTAGGTGGCATCTCTCGCATACCCCATTCTGAAAACCAATTCTTTGAGTTTAGACCATTCACTCATACCTTGTTTTTCAATTATTATTGGCACTGATTTGGACCCATGATGTTCAACAATGTTACCATAATGGCTAGCAAGTTTCTGTATAGGGACTTCACCCCAATTTTCTCTTTCTGACTCAGACAAAAAGCTTAGTGGTCTAATGCTCAAATACCCAAATGCTGTTACCATATCCAAGTGATCCTGGGGAAATCTGGCATTTATGTTGTTAATGAGATTGTCAATAAATTGACACTGAATTGCCTTGCATTGTTTTTCATAATTAGCACAACAAGTCAGAAGGTGGTCCCTGAAGAATTTACGTTGACCTGTTCCCACCTTCAGGAGAAATTCCTCGATGTAGCTGCCAGGTTTACCAGTCAACCCTTCACTACTTGTGTCATGGTCCCTGGGCTTTTGCAGTTCTCTCAATGCATGCTTCACATTAACATCCACCAAGGCTGGGTCAAGATCTTTCTTTTGGAAGAGTAAACATAGCTCTGTGACAATGCTGAGGATGGACAAAAGCTGTGGGTGACAAAACCAAAACTGAATTGTGAAAGTTTCTTTGCAAAACCTTTTGCCTTGGCATCACTTGCCCCCATTTCAGACATATAGGACACTAATGACCCATAAGTCCTGTAGATTGTTTTTATTGCTTTGTAGTAGGGCAACCATCGAACCTCATGGACTTCATTGCACTTTAAAATAGGTTCATCCAGCAGCTCCTGAATAGCTGTGATTCTGTTTACCCTGACAGATGATGCTTTAAAGTAATAAAATATACTGGTAATAGTTGATTGATAGTCCTTCATATAGTCTATAGCATTTGCTGCCTGGCTAGTACATAAAGCCAATCTGTGGGCAATACAGTGTATGTGAACCATCGCAGGATTTTCAGCAAGCAGTCTGCCTGCAACTCCATTTCCCATGCTGGTCATGCTCGCTGCACCATCAGAACCAAAACCATATATCTTACTAAGGGGGATCTCCTTTGATTTAAGATAGTCTTTGATAGCTACTGCAACTGTGGCACCCTTGCCATCTGTGACATTTATGTCGGCTACAAAGTGGGTAGAAGGAACAAAGTTATCATCTAAAAGTCTGACACATATAACCAACTTTTTTGTTACTGTTATATCAGTGCTCTCGTCTGCTAGTATTGTTAGAAATGGTGAAGACTTCATTTTCTGAAGCAAGTCTTCCTCAACTGTGGCAGCAATAGCAGCAACCATATCCCACCTTGCTGTATCAGAATTATACTTTGCATTGTCACCTTGGTCTAAGTATGAAAGGTTGGGGCAATCCAGGTGCCGTAGCAACTCTATTAGGCTTCCAAACTTTCGAATTGCTATATATGCCCTCTTGAACTAGCCAGTACACGGACTTCATTGCTGACATGATTGCTCCATCTTTACCTATAAATGTTTTATAAACGTTACTTTAAATTTGAATTTGGACATTATAACCTGCATAAAATGTTAAATAGTGTTGAAGGTACCCGCAAACATTACTCCAAAATGAATGTGAAAATTTTATCTATATATATACAAAAAATAATGTTCAGGGAAAAAACATGAGCGTAATGCCCTGTGCCAATGCTACGCAGCAAAGGCATTGTTTACATAGTTGTTCAGCATTGCGATATCCCAGAATGCACTTTCGAGAGTTCTTCAACCTACACAAATATAACTACAACACGTGGGTCCGGGACCGTCACGATAATCAACAACGTACACTAGTGTCACTTTGATGGCTCATGCTCCATGTTATAAATAAATATTGACAAAAAATAATATCTTACCTTCTAAAGCTCTGCAAAAAGCCTGTTTAGCTTGAGCTGATTCCGACGTTTCTTGTATGGCAAGCTTGTGGTCAGCAGATGTCTCATGGCGCATAAGGGTACTGGTTCGAAAGTTATTAGTCCCTTGAAAAAATATATTGTCCTTCTTTTTTTCAACACATAAGCTGCAATACATCAAGTTTGCGTTATTGTCGTATACAAGCCACTTGTATCTCTCCACTTTTTTGGAATGACCTTGAAGTTGCATTGCTAGTTGACGCGGTATCAGAAGTCGTGACAGCAGCACATACATCTACTTTAGCTCTCTTCTCCGGTGGAAATGTCTGCTGTGTATGATCATTGTCTCCGTCGCTACTATTCTGATCCGTTTTAGGGTGATCTTTGGGATCGACTTTCTTAAAAAAACTTAAAATAACACTTTGCTTCTTCTCCGCCATCATGTACAATGTACGAGTTGATCAATTGATTTACATGGACAATTAATCTCAGCCTATCAGGGATTCAAGAAAGGAGGGGCGATCGCCACTGATTTGCATAAAAAGCATGACGTCAGCATAAATTAAGATATTTGTTAAAAACTGCGACGAGCAAAGAATGTCTTCATTACGTCTAAAGTAAGATCTTGATGTCAAGAGATGTCGAGTAAACAATCAAACTTCGGTCGTGAATTTGCCGAATTGGAGGGCGCGTTTAGAACACAAAAATGCGCCGCTGTTAATTCTCTTGAATTTTGTTGGCGCAGCTCACTCTACGAATTGCGTCAACCTAATTTTTTCTGCGCCAATGATGCAAGGGCGCATCCTAGAATGAACACTGGGCCCTGGATACCAAACTGTATGGTATTCTGGCAAAAATTAAATAAGCTCTGGGTTAGCGCTAGTAATTTTTTTCGCTTAGCCATATCACCAAATTTTTGTCAATTTGTTATCAAAATGGTTATAATTTGGCTAAAACATGTCAAATCAAGCCCTTTTTCTTTAGCCTGTTGAAGTCAGTTTTAGCATTTGGCTAAATTGGCGAGTGTTAGCACTACCCCAGAAGCTGAATTACTTTGGACACATGATTAGAGCAAAAGATAAGGAAGCCATGATGATGATGATGATGATGATGATGATGGAGTTTGTTGAGGAGAAATGAGGAAGAGGTTAAAAAAAGACCAGTTGGCTGACCAAGTTGAGGGAGGCAACAATGCTATTGAGTGAAGACCCAGTTGGATGGAGGATGCTTTGCACATGGGTAGCCAGGAGCACGCCTCAATTCGATGGCAATAGTTGAAAGTTGAAGTACTAGTGCTTGGTTAGAGGATGATCTGATGGCTGTTTCTGTTTTAATTGAATTTTTAACATGTGTTGCACAAGTTTTTTAACATGAATTTTGTAAGTGTAAAATGAAAATTTCTGTGGGTTTTATTGACCAATCAAGTTGACAGCCGAGCCTGTATATATCCAGCTACTTATCTATCCATACTGTATATTGTTTCCTTTTTTACAGATAGCCCATGTGAGACAGATATTTCAAGACTCATTTGTGGATTTTTGCAAGAAGAAGATGAAAAACAGCAAATATCCATCATTAAGCAAGTAAGAACAATTTAAATTGATGAAATATTTTAGACAACATCCATAGCCGTGGGTAAATGGTAACTAGTGGATTGTGTCAGGTGATTTCGAGAAGGAGGGGTGAGGAGACTTCCCAAAAGTTAAAAAAGTGTCAGACGTTCAGTCTGATAAAATCTAAAAATCTGTCAGACCAAAAAAAGATCTGCAAGACAAAAAATATAAATTCATGTATATAGCAACATGTTTTATTTTTGAGTGGTAGGTTACATATGTTACAGTAATTTTCTTAACTATACAAACAATTTTAATTGTTATTTCGAGAAAAAAATCATTTTGTCCTTAAGCTTTTATGTAATTTACATTTTCTGAATGTCTGTCTTACCTGTTACACATAAATAAGAAGTCGTGGGGATTATGCTATTAAACATGATGTAATTTTGCATCCAAATTGACAAAAACACTAGCTACATTATTTGAATTTTCAGATAACTGCTGCAGCTAAAACTGCCGATGCTCAAACAGGAGAGGTGAGTTTATGTATTCAAGTCCTAGTGAATGCATACCTTCATATGGCAGCAAGGATCCCAAAAAAGAGGGCTTTAGTCAGGTAAGGCTTTTTATGTTTTGTTTACAGAGATGAGTATTCTTGAATAACAAAGTTAAACTAATTATCTTCTGGCATTCAAATCTTACGGAAAGCAAATAGTGTAGCCTGAAGTGAACCAGGCTTGCTCCCTTGAATGACGCACATCTTTATTATCCTGAGAAGATCTGTGAGAATATTTGTACAATTTTACACAAGATTAATCTACGTGCTTAATTTAGTTGGGAAAGTAGGATTTCAGATCTCACTGAGAATTTAAGTTATGTTTACACAGTTCCTTTGTTTACCTTTATAACAAAGTGGTCATGTTTTTTAATTTGACATGGTTTATATTGCTTTTTGAATGAAAAATAAAAAAACTACCTTAAAGAGTGGGAGTATTATGATAATTATGCAATCTTTTCAATTGGGAAAATGATCAAGTTTCAGGTATATAATTTTGGGATCATTAAAATATATATTTCTGAGTAGCATTTGTGGTGATTTTTCTGGGCAGTTTAGATCTATTGGCCTGATTTTCAGTTTTGTTACTACCTCTCAATAGGATCATTACTTTTAAGACTTTATGCCTTAAATGATACACTGTAACAGAATCTGTAAATTTTTGCCATGGAAAAGATTGAGTCATTACTGAAATTAATAAGGTATTGGGAGAGGTTTACAATAAAAATAATTATTGCAAAGATTACAAGACATGCTGAAATTGGTGTATAAAATATTGCTGAGGTTGCTGATCATCATTACATTTGTGTCAGTATTTTCTTGTTGATCCAAATGTAGACTTTTTTCAAGGGCTGGATGTTAAGCAGCTTTGCTGCCTTGTTTTTTTTTTCATGTACACAAATAGAGTAACTGTATCAAGTTTGAAGTCAAGATCATGTTGTCATTTTGAGTAACCGTGTTGTCATTTTCGGTACTTGGTATACCTTTTTGTTTTGTTGCACTTTCAGCTGCCTCCAGTGTTTTGGATCAATATTTAAGGAAGAGATAAAAGATACACTGAAGGAGCAAATATGTTCCATGTTACTTGGTGTTGGCAATAATCCTGCACTGAAGCAGATAAGAGACTTAGTGGACATGCTTCATTCACTTAGTGAAAATTTTCCAATTGGGGAGCTGTGTGTGTCAGAAATCTATGTTGAAGGTAAAACCTTTTTATGCATTTGAAATTTTATTGAAGTTTATAGTTTTAGATATTGCATTTTGTTAAGGCTAAAGGTCATTTTAAATATGTTAAAGGGATAACAACTCTTCATATGAGATCAATAAATACATTGTTTACAACATGTAGAAATATAATATATTCTATTTTGCCACAAAAACCGCAGTTATTGCAATTATTCTGAAATCTGTGCTTGTCATCAGACCACATGACCTCCTTAGGTGGCTGTACTCTGTAATAATCAAGACAAACTTTTTAGAATAAACCAGGAACTAACTTTGAATGTAAAATGGATACATTAACCATTGGTAAGTATGGGAAAATTGTTTACCCCAGGAAAATTCATCTTTTGGCTCAGATGAACAGTTGTTATACTTTTGATCATCAAGCTGAGAGTAATATCAACAAAATGTAATATATTCAAGGATAATTAATTACAAACCATAAATGTAATCAATAAGATTGTTTTGGTGCCAAGGAATTATATTTTACATTTTAGTGATAGTAATCACTTACAGGCTGGTAGCTGAGGCTGATTATTTCAATGAATTAAATGAATCAGCTGACTATACAATTTTCACAGTGTACTAAGATCAACAGCTAATTAATACAGAGGCAGTTTTCCAAATTATCTTTATTGACCCATCCCCCACTTCCCCCCCCCCCCCCCCCCCCTTTGTTTTGAATTCTATTTAGACCCCCCGGTAATATCAGATGGTATATGTCTAACAGGTAAGGTAATATAGAGGACTATACAAACATTGCATAGAGACCATCTTTGCCATAGATTATTGTTTCACTGCACCTAACTGACAAGTTTTTGACAAAATAATGTTTTTGATCTATTGACTTAACCACACTGACGATCCATTTCAACATATTTCATTACAGCATTAGAATTCCTTGCAAGGGCTCTAAAGCAGTTTCACCAAGATACTGAGTAAGTGTGTGCGTGTGTAAGATGTGATCTGAAATTGCAGATAAATACCATTTCAGGTGCACTAGTGATATAATTGTATCAGTGAGTTTGATGAAGAACATTTGGCCTAGATAGGTAAATAATAAAGAAAAAGAACAACAAAACATTTTATTCAAACTTTTAGGAAAAAGCTTGTGTAAAATTGTTTTAAATCAAAGTAGGATTCATTGGGAATATTGCTTTGTATATGTTTTAATGCAACCTTACTATAATTTTCTGCTTAATAGAATTAACAAGAGTCCTGTAGAGAGAAAAGAAAGGATGCATGACATTATGACTGCTGTTCAGTCAGTGACCAAAATAGGACAGAAATGCCTAAAACCTATTTCACTAGAACTATTTGAAGGCCGCAAAGCATCTTTGCTCTCCAGTATAAAGCAGATCTGTGAAAGTGTGACGGATATATTGGCTGATGGTAAGATATCTCAAAGTACTTTCATTATTTGATTCTTGAACACTGATTTTATGTACAGACACTGTGTATCTGTACATATTTCTATTACCCGTGTCTGCTGCCGACAAGGTCTTTGCTGTGCACTTTTCACTGTTAACAAAATGTATGAAATACCATGTAGAAGGTTTGTTAAGAATCAAAATTAGGCGAACCCTGCATTTTGCAGGACAAATGTCTAACTTGGTAGGAATGTTCCTTGGGTCAAAAGAAAAAAAAATTGTCCATAGAGACAATCTCTATTGATACAGAAATAAACACAAATAGCATGAATTATGAAAATTAGGTGCCAAAATAAAATGTTTCGTATTTCCATCAGTGTTTTTTCTTTGTCTAGAACAAAATTAGAGACTCCCAACTCATTTTTGACATTATGAGGCAGTTTGTGGCCTTGTTGTCCCTCAATTCCAATTTGGCAGCCAGACACCATTTTGAAATTAGGCATGATTTACTGTTTTGAAATTGTTGTTTTCCTAAAGAATGTTGAAATGTTGTGACTTTTTATTTTTGGGTGCTGAAGTCATTTTTGGTACATGAAACATAGAATGTGAGTAGAAACTATTATAAGCTTCCAGCGTCAATATGGGCCTAGTTGTCACAAAGACTTGTATATGTCTAAGCTAAACAATGCATCTTTGATGCTATGAGGACAATTGGTAGCCATTCTGTTGATCTAAGCTAAAGTGTCCCTATTTTAAAAATTTGGCATAATTTACCATATTTGAATCGTTGGACCTGCAACCTAATAGTTGCTACTATTTTTAAGTCACCGATGAAACTTGTGGTGTTTGTTTTGATGACAGAAAATAATCAAAAGATCATAAAGGGTTTCTAAAGTGAATTCCAAGATGAATTTGGTTGAGTGGGCTAAGAAACAGATCTCTCTCTCTCTCTCTCTCTCTCTCTCTCTCTCTCTCTCTCTCTCTCTCTGATTTTAGGTGGAATTAACTTTCTTATTGTACCACCAGCGTGAATTTGACATTTGACTTACTTTTCACCATGAACTGCAGTTTGCCAATTTTCTGGCCTGCATATTTCCAAAAATGGCTGAGATACATCCATAGTTACAGTTCATAGGAAGTCATATATTGAAAATCTTAACATGCCCATGAATTTGACATATGACCTACTTTTCCTCATAAAATGCACTACAGTGTATGCATAGTTACCAGACCATATTTCTCCACAATTAAAATGGATACATCCATAGCTACCATTTAACATGAATGGGATTAATGTCGCTGGTGGGACAATACCTGGTGGTGGTAGCACCACTCTGATCCTCCAGTTTTATTATATTTTTGTTATACAATATTGTTGTTGATAGATACATTCCTCCTCGACTGCAGAGTGACATGTGGAATAGCAGTTTCCCTGATTGTAAAAATCTGCTGTGATACTGAAGCTGTGGCCATGGTTAGTTATTATTGTTATATTTATTTAAAAATCAGTTTCTTGTGAGTCTTTCATTCAGTTCAGTTCTGTGCTTAAGTAATCATGTCATAGCTTATAGCTATATAACCTTTATAGCTCTTCTGAAATATTTTAAACAGGGTAATGATATTATTTAGAAACATCAATGGTCCTTAACCAATTACAACCTTATCTTAAATTTCAGGTGATCAATCTAATATCCCCAAATGTCAAAAGTGACAAACTGATTGAAAATCAGAGTGGAGCTTTGCTGAAAGGGGGCACTGAATGGTTGGTTGCCAGGTTTTCAGATGCACTCAACAGGGACACTCTTCCCCTGGTCTCATACGCATGTTTATGTCATGGGGTTCTGGCTGTACTGACTGAAGATGAGCTTTTGACTCTATTGGGTGATGAAAAATGTCTTTTAGTGGATGTTTTGTTTGCAGAACTGGAGACCTTTTGTAACAGGTACACACTATGATTATTACATTTTAAAGTCTGTGTTAATCACTCTGTAAATAAGTAACTGGCACCGTAAAGTTAAATATATATGTATTTACACATTATAGTTTAAAGGACAATAGACACATAAAAATCCTTTTCTCGAATTTTGAAGATTCAGCACTCAATCTATACACTAGAGGTATGTTTTAATCGATCCCCGCCATTTAAAAATTATAAAAACAATCTATTAGTAGAAAAAAAGTCATTTTAGTAAACCTCACTTTAATATGCATAAATGAAGCAACAGATCTGGGTCACGTGGTACTGTGACGATAATGAGGATAAAGGTCTATGAGACTTAACTGAGCTGCATGGTGCATACAGACAGAATAGTTTAGGACAGTTGTGTTGAATGGAGTTGAGCAATTTTCGTTATGCCTCAGTGTGTTGCCGTGGGATTCACCAAAATTGCAGCACTCCTTGACAATCTTTCGTGACTTACTTACTAACTTTGGTGACAATAGTTGCGATGCTCGAGATCTCTACACCTCAGGTGTTTTAGATCATATCAAAAGCTGATAGTCTTTTAGATTTACTGTCATCAGTTGGCAAGCTTACTAATTGCTGATGCATTTTAAATGCATTGTAGTTGACCAAGAGCTCGTTAACAATAAAACCTGTTAATTATGCACCGCTGCAATTCCCAAGCCAGGTAATAACAGGTATCAAACTCGTCATGGTGGGCTTTCATATTTTTCAATATATCTCATTTATTTCATATTAGTATTTGACAATGACGTTAAATATCAATATTTAAACAATTAAATTCAAACACGGTCGCGAACATTAATAAAAGAAATTGCTCTCAGATTTATCATTTTATAACTTGAAACGCAAGTTCTGCATCTGTACGCAAAACTTTTTGAAACTTTGTAAGCTTTGTCAAACCCAAAAACATGTACATGTAGCAGATCAAGGTAAAAGAGCATTGTTTGCTACTAGTAGCATGGAAGAAATCATTAATTTAATGTGTTTACTAAATGTGCAGTTTTACGTACGTTAGTACATTTTAAATTATGCATGGAGATTTAATCTGGTAAGGGATGTAAGAAAGCCACAAACGTATTTTTAAAAAAGAATGTTGGCTGTAAAAAAAGAGCACTACTGATAACTTAGTTCATTGTATATAACTTAGTATATTATGAAAAGCGGGAGATACCCAATTCTTTTAAGTATGAAGCTACAATTTTTTTAATATTGATTTAAATCCCCTCTTCGAAAAATTGTATTATAACACCGTGCTATAAAGATCTACTCAAGAAAAGAATTTGCTTGGGTAAAATTGAGTACGGAATGAACTGGAGACACTTGGCTTGTCATTAAGTTTTCACGAAAATATGTCAGATAACTTTATACTGTCCTTGAAAGAGTAAAGATTGAAAGATAATTTTAGACAAACTTTGATGGGGGAAATATCAACAAAGAGTAAAGGGCTATTGCGCCAACATCTTGTTGAAAATTTTACACTGCAATTTTATTAAAATAAGCTAAGGAACTAATTGCCAAATTTAGACTTTCATCACATAACAGGGGCGTAACCAGACCTGCAAAAATTGTACGCACAGATTTTAAAAAATTACAAGCATGTACAGCAAAATGTAGACTAACGCAAAACATGAAGGACAGCGTAATCACAGCAAATGTACCTCATATAGTAGCTTAATTTCCGTTAATAATAAAATCATCATTTAAGTCAAAAATATTCTCACGATTTAATAAATATTCTAATTTACCCAGAATGGTATATTTATTTAAAAGGAGGCTAGCTAAGCTGGATCAAGTCCGTGTTAAAATTCCTATGAAGCTGTGCAGGAAAAATTCTTCCTTTGTTTCTCTAGCTCCTCGATAAACCTGGTGTTCAGATTTTATCTAGTACCCCCAGGTCTGCGCGAGCTACTCTTTGAAACTAACGCACAGGTAGATTTTTACCTGAGATAAATATCCCCAGCGAGAGTGCGTTTGATACTCGCAAGACAAAGGCTACAGGAGAATTGAATGCCATTTAACCCTCTAGTTAAGAGGTAAAGGAAGTTCCAGTTAGATGGATGATTAAGATAGGACTTGTAAAGGTAACGGGCATTGTTTACCTCAGTTTAAAAAAAGTATGCAAGACGGGGTGTCAGCGGTTTAATAAAATAAATTGAATTTCACAAATAACATGGACCTCATATGCAATAATCAACAGTACCCTTAACTCATTCAAATGCAGTGTTTTATACAACTTGGGATAACCATAATTAAATGCTTGTTAAAGAATTGACTAGACGGGAAATGGTTTTACACAGCTTCACGAGGATTTAGACCCTTCGGGTAAGAGATTTGAATGAGTATAAACTTTTATCAGAAGCCAGAAAAGTCATCTTACAGGTAGATAATGCAGCTCAGTTTGACAGCTAAGCACGCTCTGTTCTCTGGTGGCACAATTGTCGTCATCGGACCACGTGACCATGTAGCTCATTAACTCCCAGGCCGAGCAAATAGGACGTTTTTTAAAGCCAGAAATTTACAAAATGAGCTTTTAATTTGTGTATTTGGATGAAGATATCGTTAGTTGGGCATGTTTTCTGAAGAATATGTTCCGTTCAGGCTATTCTGACGGTGTGTCCATTGTCCTTTAAAAGTTCAAAAATGAAGTCATCTGCTCAAGTACACACATAAAAAAATGGAGTGCCAAACTGAATGTTGTTTTTCTAATATTTACGTAAAGGATGTCGGATGCAACCACGAAACTTATAGTATCCAGAACTTTGGTGTTGTGGACTACAAGAGCTTGGTAAGACAAACTTATTTTATGCCATATCAATAAAAAAGATGATTTCCATGTTTATAATAAATTCTATCAAAATTGATTTGACACATGCCATCTGAAGGTGGAAACACATTTGACCATTTTCTGAATAGTCAACAGTCATTTATACCTTAAAAACACCATTGCAAAAGCAGATAAAAGAAGAATTGCATTTCTGTATTAAATTTAGTACAAGAATTGTAAACATAAGTTTCAAGCATGATACATATAAAGTTACTTCTCTACGTTTGATGAAAATTTGTCTTTCAGTTCCATCCTGGCAAGCTTACCAGCAAACATGCAGCTACAGTTCCAAGGAAATCACCACGTATCAGATACTTTACTGCAGTATGTCTGGACTCATTGGGAAAACCCTATTGATGTAAATAATAGCTTATAATATACATTGTGAGAAAATCGCTATGCTATGCAGAAATGAATTACTTGTTGAAATCTGAGCACATGTGCATAAGTAGTATTTATATTTGTTGTTTTATGTGCCAATTTATTAGGATTACAAAATTAGACCTATAAGTAATTTGGCCAACATATATGATATAAGGTTTTCTTCTGATATTGTTTTTCAACAGTTTTAAGGGGATTTTTTTTCAATTTGAGAGCAAAAATGTTCTTTTGATATTTTTCCCCATCTCAACATTTTGTTTGTTGGTCATGTAAAAATGATAGTAAATTGGTTATTTTGTATTATGTAAAAAAAGTGTTGAAAATGGACATTTTTCCTGCTTTATGTCTGTACATTTGACAGCTTTGATAGCTTGTTTTGCTTGTTTTATTTATTTATTTATTTATTTATTTATTTATTTATTTATTTGTTTGTTTGTTTTCCAGGCTGTAAAACATCAATCAAAAGTAATATTTGAGAATTGTATAAAATTGCACCTGCTAGCAACAAAAGAAGGTAAATATACCCAATCTGCTTTCTGGGTAGAATGTTGAACTTTAGTTACTTTAGGTTGCATTCAGGACAGTTGATCCCAGTGGGTCCATGGATCAAATATGGCTGACCCCTCTTGAAAACAATGCTGCTAATTCCCTAATATTCTACCTGCCTACCACACATGCCAGGCCTGCAAGGGCCTGGCGATTAAATGGATAAACTTTTAGTTCAGAGGTGTAAGTGCTAGGTCTGTCCCGGGATGGTGCATGCAGAGGCAAGGAGACCATCAAGGGGTTAGGCTGCATTGCTTTTAGGTAGGGTCAGCCATATTTAGTCTGTGTTGGGTTAGTCCACAGATCATCTGTTGTGAATGCAACCTCAGAAATCCCATCCTGAATATTGAATTATACATTGGATACGGGTAGGAATGTTTTATGTTATTTATCTATGTTTTCAGCAAATTATTAATGGTATTCAGTATCTAGTGCGTTATGCATGGTATTAAGATATAAGATATAAGATGTATAGCTGAATTAATTAATCTCTGAAGGAATATGATGTACTCTTTGGTAATTAATTTTTTTTTCTTTTCTGTTACAGATCCAAGGCAGAGCACTTTTCTTGTCACACTTGCAGAAAAACTGATTCATAGTAATAAGCATTTAAAGGGAAAGTATGCCTCCTTGTCCTGTTTAGTAGAGTATGTAGGCACCAAGGCATTGATTAAAGTGGAACCCAACCTGTGTCAAGACCTCTTAGAAGTACTGTCTGAACAAGCTATGGCTAGCCATGTAAGTTCAACAGAAAATGAGAATAAGAATTGGGGAAAATCAGAGCATTTCACTAGTGGGCTTGATTTGATCTTAAAGTGCAATTTAAGAACACAAATAGTCTTACATGATCTTAAAACATGAGTAAGACCATTTCTAGTCTGACAGCCAATTAAGTTGTCTCCCCTTACACATTCTCCTATTGTGAGCAGAGGTGTCCTCTATTGTGAGGGGAGGTATCCCCCATTGTGAGGGGAGGAAACTGCTTGACCACTTAAGTAGATGTTAGATCATTTTTGATCTTAAAATCAGATTCAGTCCATTTTAAGACTACTGCTGTAATGATTAAGATCATGTAAGATCACCTGTGAACTTAAATTGCACTTAAACACCAAATCTAGCCCAATAGTGTTTCCTTTTTGTATATGTAGTTCACTTAATAAGTAACATGTTGATGTTTTGTCCAAATCTAAAGAAATTACTTTTATACATGGTAAATATGATTGTTTTATATTGCTTGTGCCTGACATCATGTACGCCAGATGCAAGTCTGACTTGAAGTTAAGCATTTATTGTTCATTCATGTTTTCATTTTTACGTGGACATATCATATTCAGACACCCTGAGCTTCAGAGCTAACTTGACACTAACCTTTTCACTGTAGCCTATCTCCATCGTGTCAAGTAACCTCTGACCAGATTCGATTGCCTCCGCCGCCCGCCAATCAAATTTAAAAGCCCGCACTCAATGACTCATTAAACGATCTAGCCAATGAACGCGAACGAGTCAAAGCGCGCTTTGTTCAAATCCGGGCCAATCAAAGATAAGGCTGAATATCAGGGACTTGCCGTAACCTGTGGGCAGCACGCAAATTACATCGTCTCTCAGTAGATAATGATGCAGGGCCTCAAACTGCTAGACCCTATGGTTTCAATTCCGATTTACTCATATTTTGCAAAGAATCAAGAGATAACTTAACACATTCTTTTTCGTAGTCACTCGCCTTGCTTTCTTTGTGTACGGTAATACACTCGGAACTACTCGGATGTCTCCGCACTCGACAATAACTATGTTGTTAGTATGGAGCTTGCGGAATCAGCCGAGGATTGCCGATTGACGGTCAACCAATCAGCGTTTTCACCAAACTTTGGTGAAAAATTTTGAAACATGGATTTGATTGGCTTATATAAACTAGGTCAAACTATTTTCGTCAGAGGTTACTTGACACGATGGAGTGAAAAGGTTAGTGTCAAGTTAGCTCTGAAGCTCAGGGTGTATTCAGACTACCTCATAAAGGCAGACTTACTGATTATCAATTTAAAATAAGCAAGGCACACAGGCTTACAGGCTTGGTTAAAAGTCCACACTCTACATTTAAACACAAATATTCTCTCTTGTGAGTTCGCTTTTATTTGCATGTATTTTGACAATGGAATGTTATTGACGTGGATGGACAACATAAAAGAGTGAAATAATCAAAAATATACTTATAACTTATACAGTAAGTGCTTAATCTTCAAGTGCTTGAGACTTACTATTGACATTATGGTCAGATGTAATATTTTTTATTTTAGGCAAGTGAACTGTTGGAGAAGCTCTTTATTGACCACCAGATGGAGCTAGATTGTGCAATAAATGTTCAAGAGGTGAAACATTTGTGGTTGACAACCTGGGTAGATCCAGTTCTGGAAGGGCTTTGTACTGGTTGCAAGCAGTTGAAGACTCAGCTAATAGAAGTATGGTTTTTTAACTTCTGATATATCTATTTGTGTAATTTGTGTAAATTCATGGTAAAAAAAGTGCTTGTGAAGATCAAGAAATGCTAATTTAATTTAGTATGAATGTTTGCGTCAGAAAATTGAGATATTTAACTGTAAAGTATTGCTTTTTCAGTATGTTCTTCCCAAGTTGTTAAGAGCAGAGCCATATTGTGTACAGTATGTTATCACTACCATCACCAAGCAGAAACACCAAGGTATTTTTTAAATCAAACATTTTCTACATTGATTATTTAGTAAAATGACATGTATTTAAACAAGAAAAATAATTGGATGGAATAGAAACAGGTTGAAGTCTTTTGTCTGATGTACATTAAGCAGACATGCTGAAAACTTTTCAGAATGGCCGGACATTTGGACCGGCAATAATGAAAAATTGGCCAGACCGAATGGATTTTTGTCGGACCGAAAATCACCCTGTTCGTTTGAGACAGATACTACCAGTACGATTAGGTAGCTTACTTTGTTTGTGAATGTGATACTGATAGGTTTGAAATGGAAGGAAAAAACGCTTTGGGTTTTAAATAATTTTATTAGTGAGGTATGTCGAATGATGACTATAAATTCAAAATTGCGGTTCTTTAAACTCTTGTCGGTCCTTTGGACCGACCAAGTCCAATTTTTTACAGGTCCAGACAAATTTTCCCGGTCGTGACAGATCGGACTGACAGTTTCAGCATGTCTGTAATAAGGGGACAAAGGCTACGGGTGACATGCCAAAGTGACAGGGTGTCCCATTAACTTGCAAGAACACACAGAAACGAACTGGCAAAAGTCAGATTAAGATGGAGCAATGCATGAATAACTTTTTTGTTGGTGCCGAGTTAGGCAATATTTTGACAGAATACAATAAAGTTGAGATTAATGATGATGTCATAGAGATTGAGGCCAGTGGAAACAAGTTTTTATGTCTCCTCCATCTCAGTGTACCACAAACTTTTATAGTCTCATTCTTAGCAAGAAAGAAGGCAACAATATTGATTGTTCGTGATTTGGCCAAACAAGGCCGCTTTTATTATATAACCCCTCTATCCTAATCGTTTTAACAATAATAACAATGTAGCAAATTGTTGCCTGTATTAAATGTTATGGCCTTAGGGATAAAAATTATATATCCAATATTCAATAAGACTCATCATCCTAAACATTATGATGCGACGAGTCAGCAAAAGTTATTATTTACCAACAATTTTGCACAAATTTCATTTGTGGGGTTGCAAAGAGGCATGTCATCAGGTGACTGGAGATTCTACACGCAAGGACCCTTAATTTCTTTGTGCAGTCACAGTGACCGCTATCACTAGCAAACAAGAAACTCCTGGATAAACAACGTTTTGTCAACATCAACTGCTAAATCGCTAGAGAAAATAAAACTTACCGCATTCATGTAACAGTCGGCAATTGTACTGTTGATCCTTGCTTGAAGTTGCAGAATCTGTCACTGTACGCTTCAACAGATCGAGTGAACTGCTGGAAAGTCCCCATAGAGGTAAAATGAATTTTTTTTGAACTGAAGATTTCAGTTGAAGATTTGAGATAACTTGTAGCTTAATTGTATCATGTGCGTGAACAGAATGAATCAAGCAAAACGAGGCCAGGCAGTGATGCCCCATGGTATAAGTAGCAACATGTGCCTCAATGGAGATTACCCCTCTAGGGCACAATTGAGCATGTGCAGAATGCACATGTGCGTAACTAAGCTCTGGAGATTGTTGTCGCCATAAAATGTCGTTTGACTACGCTAAACTTTCCTATGTTTCTGTAGCAGTAGAAAATGCTGTGGAAGAGGGTGTCTTTTTACCACAGGAAGAGTCTCAACTTCCCAATAATGAGCCAGCTCAGTGCCACAACAGAAAATTAAATAAAACTGATGCTACCTTTTACTCTGAAGTTCTTTTGTACACTTATGCACAGTGTTAGACTTGTTTTTCATGAAACATCAGATGCCAGTTCACCATTTTCCATTTATAATATTGAAAACATGTTGAGATAAAAGTTGGCATTTTCAGTCAAAACCACTTGACTAATGCTAGATGAAAATCTGGTTCCTTTGTCAAAACTGCAAGGTAAGAATCAAAATTACATAACCCACTGCATGCTTGATACACTTGAGTTAAATAAAAAAAAAAGCAAATAACATGTTTTGGCCGTAGAAAGAACCCTAAACTAAAAAATCCTATAAGGTGTATGAAAACACCAAAGTGGGGACTCACAGCACGTGTCATATGTCTCAGTTATCTACCACCATTTCTTACAAATTTTGGCAAACTTTTCTCACCAAAGTACTGCAGAAGTAATGTTTGCATGTCACACTCACAATTTTCATAAACACTTGTAAATTTGCAGAAATCTTATTATTATGTTTCAAGATGGCAACTTCATATGTTACGTAACAGACTTATATGGCTCTTTTGATCATTAACAGGTGTTTATTGATAAGGACCAATGATATTGCTGGAAATTGTCATGCCCCCACTCTCCCACCTGTTTCTGTTCCATTCCAGTTTTACTTCCATGATTTTCAGTGCACTATGTTTGTTCTTTTAAGCGAAGATCTTATTTTTTGTGTCAGTCCCAAAAGACAAGTAAGAAAATGGTCGAGAGCATTACATATGATAAAAATTGGGGCATGTTTTATTTGATTTTTTTTTTGTTTGGTGCATCAACTTCTAATTTTTAAATGCTTTTACATAATCCCTTATTTTTCTGTTTCATTTTTAATTTTTTAAAAGGAGACAACAGCAGTCAACTGGGGGCTCTTATGACATGCCTAAAGAGAGCTAAGAGCATTGGAATTCTTAAAACATCACCTGAAGAGCAAGAGAAGTGGAATGAAGTAGTTCCTGTGTTTGTGTTAAGAGCTGCATTGTGTCATTCTGATGACCAGGTAAAGAATAAAATACCCAGATGAGCAAAATTGTTCATCAGCTTAGCACAAATACAATTACATTTAAGATTGCACTTTAATAACCCAGGCTTATAAACTTCACCCCTTGTTATGCATGTTATTGATTGTGTTAATTATAGGGGATTTAACACAAGCTGTGGGAAGGCAGCAGGAATAATTACCTGCCTTAAATCTACTTGACTTGATTTAAAATATCCACTGTGAGCGATAGCTAGCACCATCAATAGAAGAATGCTTCTGCACTTGCATAAAAATATAAACCATAAGGGGGGTGCTGAAATATCGGCCTTGTTCAGGCCTACCCAACTACCAGATGTGGCACTGAAGGATCCAGAATTCACTGGTACATCAGATCGCGCTACTGGTTTTCAAGGTACATGTATCAGTACACATTTCACAGTATCATACCCTGGGACAAATTTTGTACGAGGACTGTGAGCTCTACCTGTCATCCGACTTAAAACATACTTACTACTGCTAGGCTTGGCATCAAAAACAGTTGATTATTATTTATTGATCGCATAAATGAGATTTACTACTTTCCAACCCCTCGCAGAATCATTGCTATCTCATCATGTACCAGCCAAGAGGACGACGCGTACTGATACACATCTTGAAAAGTGGTAGCATGATACAATTCCAAACACATACTTTACTCATACTTTACATACTTTACTTCCTGTAACTTCCTGTAACCACTAACATATTGAATATTCCCACTTCAACAAAATTAACACTATCAACAAAAATATAATCTACATACATTAACAACTCTTACAAAAAGTCGCATATTCCACAAACAATCACAAAATATTCATCATCTGCACTTGATTTTGACCTTTATCCTACTTCTCCTCATAAAATACTCTCGCAATATTTACCCAACCTACTTCACATGTAACCATACCTACCCTTCAATAAAAAATCTTCAAGTGCTCTGTAAAATCTTAAATACATGTATGAAAGTTTTGTGGAGCATGCCCTGGACCCAATGGGACCCTGCACCCCTGTACCCCAGCTACATTTTTAGGGTTGTTAGATTTTACAACTTTCATTATGTATGAGAATAATCAAATTGACAACATTTATTTCCCCAGCCTTCAGTCATTTACATGATATAACTATAATAAGTGTGAAAGGAAAACAGTGTTCATTTTAATTCTAAAGCTTACAAAAATAGATTCTTAGGACTAAAATACACCCTAAAGTGGAAAATCAGCCTATTTGGATACTTTTTCTTAAAGTAATGATTTTTATGGTGAAATTTTCATATTCACACATTTTCATTGTGTGACTTTTGAAGTCTCATACGCCAGAAGTCCTATGCTAGTGACATATTCTTAATATTCATCGTACCTGTTGTGCTTAATTACATTTTTGTGTTGATTTTGCTGTTGAGCATTATGTAGTATTTCATGAAAATTCACAAAATAATCTTATTTATACATCGTAACTATCTGCTTTATGTCTGTACATTTGACAGCTTTGCTGCCATTTTTAATTCATTTCTAGGTGAGGCTTGACGCATTGGGACTCCTGTGTGAAAATCCCAAAACCACAGAGACAATCAACAGCACAGACTTTGAACTTGTCAAGTTCTTCTTACCTCTCAACATGAACAGTCAATCCCCAGCTTTCAGACAAACTATGTTGGCATTTTTGAAGAGGGTAGGTCTTCATTTTATAACAGTCAGTGCTTCATGTATGAGGAAAATCCAGTTAAAACTTGCAAAACCTTCCATGAGTTTAAAGATGCATACAAAGTCAATTTTTGGTCACAAAAACCAACCAAATGCCAGCATATAGTTTCAAGTAGCATAACGAAGAGAATTACCAAAAGGCATTGTTTAATTTTACCTGAAAATGATGTTTGAACGGATTTTTCTGCTGGCATTCTAAGCTGTATGTCAATGGGGCAGGAAAGTAGGTCACGAAAGTAGGTTAAATTTACAACCAAAAATTAAAAGAAAGGAGCAGTCTAAAGGTCTTTTATGGCTGATCGAGTGATCAATTCAGTTTATCCCTTGGCATGTCGAATTTATATGAGTCATATAAGAATCTAGTAGAAGTGGTTTACATGTGTTACTGGGAATCCACGTTCCACCGATGCTCGGTTCATATGTACCTTTAAAATAAGATGTTTGATGAGAAAATTGGACTGTTGATAATTATTGTTAAGCATGTAAGGACATCTAAAATTATATATTTTTCCTTTTTAGTTTTTGTGCAGAGTAAAAGAAAGTGGCCAGGTATTATATCGGACATTGAAGTGCAAGAAAATGGAAAGCAGTCCTGCAACTGAAATTTTGGAGTTATACAAGGTACAGAAAAACATTTAATTTTATATATATTTTATATAGTTTGGGGTCAAACTATGCATTTTAATGTTAGTATCAATTGATTCAACTTAAAGATACGAAAACTGAAAACTAAATTTGGCAGATTATATTGAAAATCAACATTTTTGATTAAAGTTATTGATTTGTTAAATTACTACTTTATATTTGGTAATATAAATAAAGTGAATATTGTTAACATCAATATTTGGAAATTATGAAATTATTGCCAGTTCAGTGGATGCAGAAATGTTTATCCTTCATTTTGATTTTTTTAATGTAGTTCTGATGATTTTCCCATTCAGTGTCTGTGTATTTGCCAACTTTGTAGTTGATTTGTTTTACCAGGTGTTTTTACACTGGCTGCTTGACCATATCTTTTCCTGTCTTCATCCTGGAGCTGCCTTTTCAAGAAGAACTACAGCTCTTGGTGCTCTTACCATTTTAACAGAAATCTTATCAGATCAACACAAAGGTAGACTACAGATTTTTACCTCGTAATCATACTTGAATCATTTATTAAGGTTAATTTGACAGTGACAAAGCTACCAGGGGATGGGGATCCTCAGGATGAATAATTCTTGACACCACCTAGCCATCTAGCTCAATAACACTCTCAGTAATATTGCCCCTACTGCATTTACAGCACATTTTGGTATTTGGTAAGGTGACAAGGCCCAAAATGTGTTGATTGCTGTATTACGTGTATGTTGTCACTCTTCCATGTTGACTCTTTTAAATATTGTGTATCCTTTTGTCAGCTGTGGCTTGCTTGTTTTTGTTTTTGTTTTATTTTATAGATTTCTTTAACCCCCTTGCCTTTGTGAATGGCGAAAGAGTTCAAACTCTGTTAGAATGCCTGGTGGATACATTTGAAGATAACAAAAGATCTGCATTAAAGGTTCTTAGCTCTCTGTCAACTGAGCAGATGGGAATGCAGGTATTGTCTGTTCTCATCATAAATGTGTCTTTTATCAATTATTATGTTCATTTCATGGATGTACATATACCTTCGTTAACTATTTTTGGTCAATTTTGAATGTATCCCATAAGTGTAAATTTGTTTTTTATATATTTTGAACACTGTGTCATTGCTATCACCATCCAACACATCAGGCCTGTCAAACCATTTAGAGCTTAAATCATAAATGTTATTTTTCAAGATTAGAACTTTTTCAGCCTCGTATATCGTCACTTTTAATACTTGCATTTCACAGACAGGTACTGTTTAATCAGTTCCCTGAATGCATTATCATCAAACATACTTCTGTTGGGAATGCTCTTCTGAAAGATGGGAATGGATAAATATTTTTGGAGATTCCGGCACTGAAGGTTTCCTTGGCAACTTCTTTGCTGGCCTCAGCTCATGATAGTGAGCAAAGGTGTATCATTCATCCTATCTTAATAATTTTAAAATATTCACTTTTTATGTACAGACACAGATGTGTCTGTACATATAGCCGTCATCTGCGTCTGTCGTTGCCGTCGTCGCCGTCGCCGTGCACTTTTACCGATAACACGATAAGTGGAAAACTGTTTTTTCTTTTTGTTTGAGACTTAAAGAACTGATGAATATTCATAATACGCAGGTCGAGTTCGAAAATCAGCATGATCGGGTCACTTATAGGGAATTTATGCTGTTTTTTCACTTTTTTCAGCATATATGCAGCACCGATAACACGATAAGTGGAAAACCATTTTACCTTTTGGTTTGAAACTTACAGAACTGATGATTATACATAATACGCAGGTCAAGTTCGAAAATCAGCATGATTGGGTCATTTTTAGTGAATTTAGGCTATTTTTTCTCTTTTTTTCAGCATATATGCAGCACCGATAACACGATAAGTGGAAAACCATTTTACCTTTTGGCTTGAAACTTACAGAACTGATGAATATTCATAATACGCAGGTCAAGTTCGAAAATCAGCACGATCGGGTCACTTATAGGGAATTTATGCTGTTTTTTCACTTTTTTCAGTATATATATATATGCAACACTGATAACACAATATAAGAAAAACAGATTGGCCAATTGTCATACTCACAGGAGGGGCCAATCTTACTAAAACACAGGTTGAGTTTGAAAATCAGCATAATCAGTCCATTATTTTAGAAGTTATGCTGTTTTTTCACATTTCCTCACATTCAATTCTTAGGCATGTTAACAGTCTCATTATTGAACTAATAAGATACGTAAAAGTGATTGTTTGACATTTCCTACATCTTTACAACATTGTTAGTTGATTTTGTAAAAATGATGGTAAAGTTGTTATCATGTATTGTGTAATAAAGTGTCAAAAATGGAAATAAACTCATATCATTACAGTTGGTCAGATGCATTCATCCACTATGTTCAGAATCTCAGAATGGAGGAAGTTGGACATTTAACACTGTTCTATTGATACTTTTCCCATCTCATCAATTTTCTTCATTGGTCATATAAAAATGGCAGTAAACTGTTTATTTTGTTTTATGTTAAAAAAGTGTTAAAAATGGAAATAAACCCATTTCAGAACAGTGCTGTCTTGTTTACATTTTGGCATTTTCAATATGTGACTTTGAAGTTCCATGGGCCTGAAGACTTTTGCTAGTTACATTTTGTGAAAATCCATGACACTTATATTTTATTATTAAAAATCGATGATCATTATGCTGTTAAGCATTATGTAATGTTGCATCAAAATAGAAGAAAACACAATTTTTGGTGCTGCTGCCTTGATGACCATTATGGGAAAACCGTGTTACTTATGACTGTCAAACTTTCAAAAAAGAAACACAGGACTAAAATGCATACTAATATTTTATAATTAAAAATTGATACTAATATTTTATAATTAAAAATTGATGGTCATTATGCTGTAAAACATTATGTAATATTGCATCAAAATTTGAAGAAACCCCTATTTTGGGCACTGCTCCCATGATGACCATTTAAGGAAAATCATGTCACTTACTGTTCTCAAACTTACAGGAAAGAAACATGGGACTAAAATACAGCTTCAGTAGGCAATGCAGTCTGTTTGGTAAATTTTTCTGGCAATTAAACAGTTTTTTGTGAAAATTTAATTTTTCACATATTGGCATTTCCAAGGTGTGACTTAGAACCTCCACGGGCTTGAAGACCCATGCTAGTCACATTTTGTGAAAATCCATGACACTTATATTTTATTATTAAAAATCGATGATCATTATGCTGTTAAGCATTATGTAATGTTGCATCAAAATAGAAGAAAACACAATTTTTGGTGCTGCTGCCTTGATGACCATTATGGGAAAACCGTGTTACTTATGACTGTCAAACTTTCAAAAAAGAAACACAGGACTAAAATGCAGCCTGAGTTAGAAAAGCAGTCTAATTGGCTTCTTTTTCTGGAAATTATACATTTTAGTGTAATATTCATTATCTTTTTGGCATATTCATTGTGGGACTCGGAGCTCCCATGGACATGAAGCCAAATGATAATCCTATTTTCTACATGTCCATCCTATTTATAGTCAATAAACAAAAATTGGTGATAATTATTCTCTAATTTATTATGTAATGTTACATCAAAATTGACAACAATCTTTTTGCACTGCTACTGCAAACATTATGAAAAGAAAACTGTGCTACTTATTATGATTTTAAACTTACAAGTACGATTTTTAGGATTGGCCTTCAGCTCATGAGAAAACCAGATCTATTGGATTATCATGTTTATTGTATTTATGCATTTTTTGTGAAATTTTCATTTTTCTCATTCTGGCACTTTCTAAGTATAAACTTGAACTCTGATGGGCCTAGAGCCTTATGCTTTTACTTTCGTCTGTGTTACCTGTTGTGCATAAGTTGATGTTGACTGTGCAGTTAACCATAATGTATTATTGCATCAGGATTGGTAGTCTCCAATTTGGGCATTATGGTTTTGTGCGTTTCTTAAGGTGTGACTTATGGGCCTGAAGACCTTTGAGTGGGTCAGTCTGTAAATTACCCTTGGGTATCAGTAGATCAATTTCAGAGTTATAAAGTCATTTGCTTTAATAGGCCATTAAATGAGATTACGTAAAGCACACTTATTGATATTTCCCTGTAAACTCCTAAAGGTAAAGCCCTCTGCTAGATTAATAATAAGGAAGCAGTGATAATTATGCAGGTAAATTTTGTTTAATATTGCAAATAAGTTATATATATATATATATATATATATATATATATATATATATATATATATATATATATATATATATATATATATATATATATATATATATATATATATATATATATCAAACTGGAAGATTAAAAGTTTGAATAGCATCTTCATTGGAATTATATTTACCTCAAGCTCTGCCAAGGGGGTTATATTTTCACCCCTGTTTGTCTGTCATCCACATAACACAAAAAGTTATGGACCGATTTTGCAGAAATTTTCAGGAACTGTCGGAAGTGGGCCAAAGAGGACAATGATTAATTTTTGGTGGTGGTCCGGATCAATAATCAATCAATTATCAATAATAATCAACAATTGCTGCCTTGGCAGAGGTCTGCACTCTCAAAGTGCTTTTCTAGTTTTGTTGTTTTCCTTTATAATTTTTTCTCAAACACTTGCATTTATGACTTTTAACTCTCTTCTGCCTGGGGCTCTGCATATTTTCTGTATTTCTACAAAAGCAGTTGTATTGTTTTTTATGTCTTTAAACATTATGTAATATTATTTTATGCACTGTCATCATTTTTCAAATATTGAGACTTTCATAATGTGAATTTGAACTCTCATGGTCCTGAAACTGTAATCTTATTGAAGGGGTGGATTGAGACCATCTTCTGGGTCTTCCGGAAGGCAGTCAGGTTGTTAAGTTTATATTGACTGGTATCTATTTTTTCTGTTGGAAGACCATCAAAATGGAGGATGGATCAACATAGATACTTTGTAATACTGTCAGAAAATATCTCTGGGTCTGCTCCTGTTATTGACCATGTTACCTGTTGTGCAAGATTAAAATTCAGTGTTGACTGAGAGTGCTATTATAAGCATTATTTATTATTGCATCAAAATTGACAAAATGACCTTTTTTGCATCTTTATTTTCTGTTTTTTGTCTGTACATTTGACAGCTTTGCTGCCTTGTTGGTTAGTATAATTGATTCTTCCTTTTAATTCCCATCCAACAGATTTTGACAGATCTTATCACATCTCATTTGACTGACCAATATGATTAAAGTGGTTCATTGTCTCTGTTATCAAAGATTATGGCCTATCAGTCTAGCTTGGCAGTAAATGGTCAGCTCATATGGTAACTGAACATGCTCTGAAATGTACCAGTCACAGTATTAACGTTTGAACTGGATTCTGCAACCCTTAAAACATAAGAAAAGACATATGACAAACTGCAGTACCTTTAATTGTTGTTCACAGTTTTGGCTGCCAGTTTGTAAATTGCCAAATTACCAACCTAAAAAATTGTTTTAGAAGGAAATGATTGTTAAATTTGTGTTCAGCATCAAATTCCACCTCAGAAAACACCTGTTATGAAAGTTTTAAAGATTTACCCTATCCTATTATGGCATCATAATTTCATGCTTTTTGTCTGTACATTTGACAACTTTCCAGCCTTGTTAGTTATTTTGTGTTATCATCCTTTTACTGGATATACCAAGGAGGCAGTATTGCCTCTCTGATTGTTTACTGTTCTACCGTAATGACTAGTTGAGTTTTCCTTTTCAGAATCAGGAAAAAGCAGTAGAAATTCTGACTGCCTGTTTGCAGCTTGTATATTCAACCAAACCCCAAGACTGTACCACAGCAGTTTATCTCATGAAACTGGTGCTTAGACAAGATGGGATATATAAAACCCTTTTGCAATTTTTGGAGACCTTTACCAGTATTGGCAGTGAGCAAGAAAAGAATGACAGCACTGAACTGGATGCTGACAAAGATGGTGAATGTCCACTAGAAATAGACCGCACTGACCAAACATCATTCATCTCTGAAGAGCACGATAATGAAAGTCATTTTGCTAAATTTGTGACAGAATATGAAAGGGCTTTTCAGTTGTGGCTTGAAATTCTTTTGGTTCATCTCTCTCGTCAGATTGGGACAGCTAGGAGGAATCTACTCCATGCAGCAGCAACTGGTCCTTTGTATCCAGTGTTGCACTGTGTGAGGTTATTACTGGATGACATGGATCTTAGGTAGGAACTAGCAGGCTTTTTTTTAAGAAACCCTGAAAAAAGTGTAATGAACAACAGTTTTTGCACCTGAACAATGAGTGGCTTATTTTGAGTGGTTTTCTGTTCTTTAACTTCCATGTTCTTCAATTTTTCTTTTCCACCTTTGCTCATATTGTTTTGTCCCTCTCTGTTGTTTATCATGCATGTGATATTCCACTCTATACTGCTCATGTAATGTTAACACCCACTTTGACACCCAAGCTCAACCACATCAACTGCTCCTAATATTGTAAACAATTGTCAACCAAATCATAATTCATTAAAGATGTTCTTAACCATAGATTGTATAACTACATTGGCTTTATTAGGGAAGTGATTAATCTACTTAATAGTTAATGTCTGTGACTTGGGATCTCAGTTTGGCCTAGGCTGTTTTTAAATCTCCCTTCATGTCAATCTTACCTGTGGCATCAATGTGTGCAAAAATGATATTTCAGGTCCGTTGCCTTACCAGAAAAATGGAAGAAGCTTCTAGAACAGCTTTTAAACCTGTGCTTTAAAGTGTCTGACATTGTACTTCCTGTGGTTAGCCATTCCTCTCCAGAGGGAAATATACCAGAAGATGAAGACATTCTAAGTAAAATACTCTTGCTTGTACTTGATTTTTATTTGTAATCTCTTTACTAATACTAATATGATGAAGAAAACATTACCTTGCCTTGCTATGAAACACACTGTTTAACATATATAATATCATAAATTATGATAATGAGGGTCTGAAAATGGGCATAATACATAAAGAATAGATATACAATGTATAATATAGGTGTAAAAGAAAATCATGTAAGACAAAGTGTGCATAATATCCTAATTTTAAAAAATATTAAAACTTGTTTACATAGTACGTGCTGGTTTTGGTCAGATTATGTTTGATATACTAAGTACATGTATATGGTTTATATAATCATAAATGAGTTTTTATTTTTGAATATTTGTAAATATTTTACTGCAATTATGATAGAAAAAAAAACATTTGCACACGAGTGTTTTTTTTAAAAAATCTTTTTATCTGTATCCAGGTTCTGGGTTGACAGAAGGAACTACAGAGGATGATAAAGACGACTTAGGCAAAAAGGGTATAGCAGTTAAATTGATGCCAGAATATTTGGTAGTTTGCTGTTGGAGGTGTGTAAAAGAAGCATCATTATTGTTGGGACAACTTACTCAAACAGCACCAATAAAACGAGAAGAAGATGCTGCAGGAGGATTGCTCAGCTTCCAGCAGGTAATATAAAAAAGTTAAGTTCATTTCTTGTCCACATGCGTCTTGGTGCAGTTTACATGTGACGCCTGGTCATATTTAGCCCTGATACAGACAGCGTGTACATGTTCTCACCACCTGGGAGAGGATACAGCCCAGCTGTCATCAGAGGAGATAAAAGCTAGCATACGGACAATGTCTTTCACTGCTGGACCAGGAATTTTACCCCTGTTTTAACCTCTAAATACTGAGTGGCAAGTGGGGAGACAGCAGGTACCGTTTATGAAGAACTGGTCCATGTTTGTCCCTGGACAGGGTCTTAGGGCGTATTCGCAGACATTTAGATCGATCTATCCTCGTGGGGAGTCTCACTAGATTACTGTCAGATAATCCGGCTTAAATGTCCTTCCCGCCTACTACAAGCTGTAAGGGGGTAATTAACTTTCATGCCCGCTTGGCTGACAGCTATTTAGCGTGAACCTCCAGGGAGTTAGGTTGATCTAGTTTGGATCGATCTAATCTCTGGGAATGGGGTCTTACTCATGTCCTCCCACTCTCGAGGAAGACACTTTGACCAGAAGGCCATTCAATCGTAGTATACTAGATGACAGCCATTAATTCAATGCATTTGGTTACAACTTCAATTTTGAAAAGTAATAATTTAGTACGATGGAATGTCAGCATGGTTCATTAAAAGACACAAATATGATACACGGAAAATTTGATATTATATATAACCTTAACTTGAGAATTACAACAATATTGATTTTGTGCTTTTGATTTGTTAATATTTTTAGATCCTTTCAATTGGAGAATATTTCAAAAAACAGCTGCTGGAGTCAATTCACAGAGGAGCATTTGAACTTGCTTATGCAGGATTTATTAAGATGTGTCATACATTATGGAGGTAAGGCTATACTCTAGTCTAAAGACATTAATTGATTCTTTTACACCCCATTTCCATAGATTTTTAGATCGATCTATCCCTGTGGGGAGTTTCACTAGATTACTGTCAGCTTGGCCGGCTTAAGCATATGTCCCGCCTACTAAAAGCTGTAAGGGGGTAATTAACTATGGTGCCTGCTCGGCTGACTGCAATTTAGAGTAAAACCCCCAGGGAGTTAGGTCAATCTAAAACTTAATCTTTAGATTGATCTAAATCTCTGGGAAAGCACCCTTAGTCTTTATATACAGACACTGTACCAAGGTGAGGATATAAGATGAAATCCTTAAGTATATTGGGAATACACATGCTACAAAATTAAGTTTACTTATAGTTGTCCTTTTTTAATTAACAATTTATACTTTATACATTTGTTTTCATTCACAAAAAAGTGCTGCCACATTATTGCTTTCACAGCATCACTTATTGTGTAGTGATTACATTTAACAGTAGGATGGAAATGCCAAGTACAAAACCATGTTGGGTCTTTGTGTGAGAACCTTTCAGGTCACTTCCATCCAAACCTTTTGCAGATGACAGACCACTACACAACTGTTGTTTGTAAAGCTACCTGGGCATTGTTTGTAATAAATTATAAGCATTTTATTTTATAAGCAGACTTAAAGTTAATTTTTTTAAATAGGTGACAAGCCCCAAGCAACTGACTTAACTTGAAAAATGACTTACTACCTGGATCAAATTTTGGTTCATAGTGGACCTTTTCCCAACTAAAAGGGCAATTTGTTCCAATACTCCACCCCCCCTGCCTATGAGCCTGGTCTATATGTCTTCTAGCTCTTTACCTTTAGCAAATTGAAAAGTGTAAAGGACATTTTATTTGAGGCAGCCTCTAGAGTGTGCAGGTATAAGCTTTGAAGTGCATGTGCATGCAACAAACATTTTTGACCCTGCAACCCCCACACTTTCTAAAGTACAGCAGGCACTAAGCCAGCAATTTAAAAGGGGGGGTCCTTTTCTTTGAAAAAGTGGACTTTTACCTTGAAACCTTTGTGCGCTTAATATATCATTTTTTCACCCTGAGTGGAGCTTTTCCTGGCAAAAAGGGTGGTTTGTTCAAACCCTCTGGCTATGGGCCTATATAGAATAGCGTGCAACAAGCATGCATGAAGGAAACATGGTGTGTTAATAGAAGTGTGCAAGAGCACAAGACATTAGATATTCAATAACTTAAGAATGTATTTGCAAAACAGGGCCAAATGTGATTTGAATTTGGATTAAATGTTTTCTTATTAGGTGCACAGTTTGAATTTGGATTAAATGTTTTCTAATTAGGTGCACAGTTAGGGACCTACACCAACTGCCATCTTCTTGGCTACTAGATATTATGAAGGACATTCAAGATGAGTCAGGTACCAAGTTGTGTGCAACAAGGAGGAGTGCAGGTGTTCCTTTCTATGTTCAAGTAAGTTCACTTTAGTATATACTTAATTCTTTGTTTGTAAAAGACGGGAAATAAATTTTAGACAGAATTTTAAAAAAATATCCAAATTTACCTCAATTCAATTCAGCTGGGAGATCAACATTCTCCATTATATATAACAAATGTATCCAATTTTCACGTTTCACCCTGATCATACTTATTACTTTTAATGAGTACAAAAGTTATTTTCATTTCAAAACAATTAAAGTAGAAATATCTTTCAATACAGAATGACTGTCTAAGATAATTTCTAATGATAGTATATATTAGACCCGGGTGAAACTTGTGCATCTTAAATGGTGGGTCTTCCCCTACTTCTTTTGAATAGTATATTTCACTCACATAATGTCCAAGAACATTTTGAATATGTATAGTACACACATGCTGTTGAATTTTTGTTAAAAATTTTGTTGTCATGGTTATTGTAATTACTGCCATAATTGCTACAATATATATATATACAGTACATATTATTGAATTTTTGTTTTAAAATTTGTTAACATGGTTGTTGTAGTCACTGCAAATGTGAATGAAATAAAAAACTAAATTTATTTCACTGTGATTTTGTGGTATATAGGCTATTGTGACCACTGAGCCAGCTTCCACAGGAGGCAAATGTTTGATCCAGGCACTGGAATTGCTTCTAAAATTAGCTTTACCCAGTTCAGAAGCAGAGCAAGAAAGGATTTCACAGGTGAGTTACATGAAGGTGAGAGGAATGGCTTTCCCTTAGAAATGGGCCAGCTATACCTTAGCAAAATATTAGGCCTCCCACAAACTTTGCTGTTAATTTGCACGAATACTTTCTTGCAAACTACTGCAAACTTAAAATGTTCTTGCAAATTTTTCATTTTTCTCAGAATAGTTCAAATATTACAATACAAAATTTAAATATCTGTTTATCCTTAGGTATGAAGATGTTAAAGATAATATACATTAAGTTAATTTTTTAGATATGTTTAAGTATCTGTTAAGGTAAACATTAAACCATCATATTGTATAACAACAAAACCTGTTTGTTTTCTACTTCAAGGTCCATTCTCTAAATATTCTCAGAGCTCTGTTCAGAGACTCCAGGTTAGGTGAAGCTGTGGCCCCCTATGTAGCAGATGGACTACAGGCTGGGATTGCTGGGTTTAATTCTCCTTACTGGGCTGTAAGTAGACTTAATTTTGATATGTAAATAGAGGCTACATTGACTAAATACATTATAAAAAGTGGCTGACTTGAATGACAGAAAGCCTAAATTCAAAGACAACCATATTTTAAAATGTTTTCAGTGGCTACTATGAAAGATTACTTATGGTCTGAGTCTGCAACTTCAGATCAGACATGAACTTACCTGGTCTTATGACACATTCCCATAGACACCATATTTTAATCTTAAAAGCAGTCAGTCCATATAAAGACCATTTCTTAATGATTAAGGGCTCATTTCCATACACAACATCGGTCTATGTAGTTCAACCCAACTCTATACATGGACTGACTGCTTTAAGATAAAAAAAAAATGATCTAACCCTGGAGGAGTAAGATTATTATTGGACTGATTCCAGTTAAGTGGTTTAGCAATTATATCCCCTCACATCCCTCACACTGAACACTCTGACCACAGGGTCTGCTAGTAGTCTGTTACAAAATTAGTTTATTTGATCCTGTGGAAATTGAGGTGATCAGTTCCCATAGAGTCAGATACAATAATTCCAGCTGTTCAGCTGATTGAATACATCCAACCCCACAATTATCCTCCTCTGCTGCTGAGCTACTGTTTAATGGGCAAGTAGTGGCATGGTATTTTCAAAATTGCAGATGAGTTTGTTTTATTATTGATTGGATGGTATTGTCGTCAGAGTGTCCACCTAAGGAAAGGAGGATGTGAGTTTTAACCTATCAGGGGACATACCAGTCCTTTACAGATGGTACCTGCTGTCTCACTGCTTGGCACTGAGCATTTAGGGGTTGAAGCAGGGATAAAGTTCCCAGTTTGGCAATGAAAAAGATTTATTTGTTTGCTAGCTTTCAGCTTATTGTCTTTTTATATGTACAAATGTTTTGTTTAAATGTTTACAGGTGAGAAATGCATCCACCCTTCTGTTCAGTGCCATGATGACTCGGATATTTGGTGTTAAACGAAGCAAAGAAGACATGTCCAAGAAAAACTGGTAGGTCTTAAAATTTTCTCTTGCACGTTATGTATAATCACTATATATATATCTTCTGATCGCTGTGTCTGGCCCTTTGTTACAACTATTTATGTTTTTTACCCTATAAACCTCCAAATTAAATTTTCTGATTACTTTTGTTTGATAAAAACTGCTTTGTTTGGTGTCTGTATATTTGCCAGCTTTGCCTTCTAGTTAGATTCAATTGCTTTGAATTAAAATTGAAATTTATTATTTGTCTTTTTATAGTATGACAGGTAGAGTGTTCTTTCATCGATACCCAAGCCTGTTTCAATTTCTCCTGAAAGGGTTGGATGAAGGTACCAAAAATATAAGGTATGGAATGATCAAAGTAGGAACCTTTTCCAGATATGCCAAAATTTTTATAACTATACGACAAAGGGTCTTCGTGGAAAATTCATTTGAGATTGACTAAGAGACCATTCCCAGAGACTATCATACTAACTTTGGATCGAACTCTCTCCAAGGGGATTCCCACTTAATTGCAATTAATTTGGGCAGTGTAGATGTCTGTCACGCCTACGGAAGCTGATAGGGGGTAATTAACTATCGTTTAGCAGCTTGATCTGAAAACAATTTAGCAAGAGACCCTGTGGAGATGGACCGATCCTGTTACATCAATCTAGATGGTCTTATACCTTGTGAGTTATATAGCATTTTCAATAGTATGATATTGGACTGAGGAGAATTCCTTGTCACTACCATCAATAACTGACCGCTCCGAGGGAAAGGAGAGATGATAAATCAGCCTGAACCTGCCTGGGTCATATTTCAGTTTGTGGGGTTGCAAAGAGGCCATAACCTTGGATTCACATAGGCCAAGGAAAACCCCACAAATGATATAGATTTAAATAGACAAGTATGTAAGAAAAACATGCCATTCAACCAGACGTAGCAGGGAAGGAAAAAATATAAATCAGTAAGCAAATATATCGTAAAAGCATGCCACTCAACACTTGGTTTGGACCTCTCCAATGTAGTAGGGAGGAAAATAATAAACAAATATATCATGAAATCTACCACTCAACACGATTAAGTGGGGAGGAACAATAAATAAGTTGAAATAGATGTGTACATATAGCCATCACTTGGGTCTGTCATTGCTGTAGCTGTGCACTTTCAGTTTTATAACAATAAGTGAAAAATAGTTTGACCTTTTGTTTTCAAACTAACAGAATGGATGAATATTCATGAAATGCAGGTCAAGTTTAAAAATTAGCTTTATCAGACGATTTCCCCAGAAGTTATGCTATTTTACACTTTTTCTGCATATTTTACCCACCATTATACAAATAAAATGAAAACCATTTTACCTTTTGGCTTTAAAATTACAGAACTGGTGAATATTTGTGAAATTCAGGTTAAGTGTAAAAATGGACCTTTTCCCAAAAGTTATGCTGTTTTTTTAAACGTTTTATCCACTGTTATGCAAAAAAAAAAATCCATGTCATATTTTGCTTTGAAACTTGCCGGACTGATTCATGGTCTAATAAACAGATCAAGTTCAAAAATAAGCTTGATCAGTTTATTTTTATTGCTGTTTTGTTTTAATATAAGTGGGTTTTCCTCAGATTCAGTTCTAAGGCATTTTAACAGTCGCAGTAATGAATTAATTAGATTTGTAAAAGTGTTCTTTTGACATTATGTGTATCCTAGCAGTCATGTTACTTGAATGATTAAATATAATGAAATGATGGTAAATCTGTTATTGTATATTCTTTAATTATCAAAAATGGAAATGAACTCAAATCATGTCAAGAATCTCAAAATGTAACAAATAGGGTATTTTTTCTGTGTCTGTACATTTGACAGCTTTGCTGCCTTGTTTATTTATACTTTTTAGTGACCAAGGTCAGCTTCACCTTCATCCAGGGTTGTATCCAATCCTAATGGTAATGGGGAGACTATTCCCTGCCATGGTTGAGGGGAATGATCCCAAACTGAACCTGCCTGCGTACATTCCCTTTGTGATCAGGTACACATTTTGATATGATATAATGAAGACAAATTTAATAAAAGGTACACAATGAACGCTACACCTCAATATTGGTTTTCCCAGAAATTTGAACACTTTCTTTTAATGGAGGAGGTATACCATATCCAGAACTGTTGACAAAATTATTATGATTATCCTGTTTTTTAGTTCTAAGCCTTGCATTTTTTAGAAAGGTTTAATTATGGAGATGGAGACTAGCAATTTTCACTTGTGCTGGTAAAAACCAAAGTTAAAGATTGAAAGAAACATATTCTTTTATTGAGTAATATTTAGAGATTCTGATGTTTCAAAGTAAAGAGCAAGTTTTTGTACTTAGTGAGCACTAGACAGGGGTGGCAAGGTGAATGCTCACAGAATTTGCATAGCTCAAAGTTGAACTACTCTCAAGTTTTTAATTGCCATATACATGTATGGATTTGCATTTTTTTATTGGTCATGAAAGCAATGTCTTAATTTTAGAATGAATAGTGATTGATTTTAATTAAATGTTGAGGATGGAGTGATGTTTGTGTGTCAGTTTAGAAGACAACAACAATTTAGCAAATTGTGGTTAACAGTATATATAAATTGTTCTGCCTAGGTATGTGTAACACACTCATAAATGCTTGACCAAACTTAAACTTTCATAAATTTAAAACACAACACAGCTTCAGTATTTTATAGTTTAACTAAGACCCTTAAGACAGTTTATTGTTAGCAAAATGGATATATATGTTTTCAAGGGTCCAACCTTGACACATTTTTTGTTGACTTTTTTGTTGGTTATCAAATGCTGAACTAAAGTGTAGGCATAATTATAATTTGGCAGCTGTGCAGGTAGTCGAGTTTTCAAGACCAGAGTCATGGCAGGCAGAGCCCTGAGACCTCTGGTTTTTAAAGACCAGCTTGGATCAGTTCTTGCTCAGCTCACAGGATATTTGCCAAAAGACCAGCAGCAGAGACATTCTCAGAACTTGACACACGGAATCTTACTTCAGGTGAGTTTGTTTCTGAGAAATGTTCTTTATTTTATTCAAGTATTCATTATAATTTCTAATTTACTATAGATTTTGATATTAACATTTATGGTAATTACTCAATCTTTTCAATGGGGAAAATTGCTAATTTTACAGAGACTGCATTTTTTTAGTCATAATTTCTTAAAATTAGAATATCCCTTTTGAGTGGTAGCAACATAATTAAAAAGCAGACTTCTCTGTATTTTTATTCTATGCAGTAAAAGCAACACAAATGTTATAGAAATATAATCTCTATGATCATTAAATTATGTATCTAAAAGTTTGATATTTTTATGTACAGACACAGATGTGTCTGTACATATAGCCATCACCTGCGTCTGTCGTCACCGTGCACTTTTACTGATAACACGATAAGCGGAAAACTGTTTTTATGTACAGACACAGATGTGTCTGTACATATAACCATCACCTGCGTCTGTCATCGCTGTGCACTTTTACCGATAACACGATAAGCGGAAAACTGTTTCATGTACAGACACAGATGTGTCTGTACATATAGCCATCACCTGCATCTGTCGTCGCCGTCGCCGTCGTCGCGTGCACTTTTACCGATAACACGATAAGTGGAAAACCATTTTTTCTTTTGGCTTGAAACTTACGTAACTGATGAATATTCATAAAACGCAGGTCAAGTTTGAAAATCAGCATGATCAGGCCTATTTTGGGGAAGTTATGCTGTTTTTTCACTTTTTTCAGCATTTGTGTAGCACCGATAACACAATAAGTGGAAAACCGTTTTACCTTTTGGCTTGAAACTTACAGAACTGATGAATATTCATAATACGCAGGTCAAGTTCGAAAATCAGCATGATAGGAACAATTTTATTTGGAAGTTATGCAGTTTTTTCACTTTTTTCAGCATTTATGCAACACCTATAACACAATGTTTGAAAAACCGTTTTACCTTGTAGCTTGAAACTTACAGAACTGATAAATATTCATAACACGCAGGTCAAGTTCGAAAATCAGCATGATAGGAACAATTTTATGGAAGTTATGCAGTTTTTTCACTTTTTTCAGCATATATGAAACCCTGATGACACGATAAGTGAAAAACCGCTTTACCTTTTTGGCTTGAAACTTACAGAACTGATGAATGTCTATAATACACAAGTCAAGTTTGAAAATTGGCATGATCAGGGCATTTTTATAAAAGTTTTGTTGTTTTTTCACTTTTTTTCAGCATATATGCAACACCTATAACACATTTTAAGAAAAATCAATTGGCCAATTGTCTTGAAATTCATAGTAGTGATCAGTGTTACTGAAATACAGATTAAGTTTTGAAATAAGCTTGATCAGTAAAGGTTTGGTGAAGTTATACCTTTTTTTTTGTATAAGTGTTTTTTCCTCAAATTTAATCCTCAAGCATGTTAACAGTCTCATTTTTGAACTAATTAGATATGTTAAGTTGTTCTTTTGACATTTTCTGCATCTTAACAACATTGTTAGTTGATAATATAAAAATGATGGTAAACCTGATATTGTGTATTGTGTAATAAGTGTCAAAAATGAAAAAAAAAAACCTCATATCTTTACAGTTTGTCAGATTCAACCATTCACTATGTTCAGAATCTCAGAATGGAGCAAGTTGGACATTTATAATTGTTCTATTGATTTTTTTGCTTTGACATCATATTTTTTGATTGAACATATAAAAATGACAGTAAATTGATTATTTTGCTTTATGTAAAAAAGGTGTTGAAAATGGAAATAAACTCTTTCAATACAGTTTTCTCTTGTTTACATTTTGGGATTTTCAAAGTATGACTCTGAACTCTATGGGCTAGTCACATTTTCTGAATATCCATGATAGTTTTATTTTATCATTAAAAACTGATGGTTATTATGCTGTTAAGCATTGTGTAATATTGCATCAAAATTGAACAAAACCCTATTTTGGGCACTGCCTCCGTAGTGACCGTGAAAGGAAAACGATGTCACTTGCTCTTTTCACACTCAAAGGAAAGAAACATAGGACTGAAATACAGCTTCAGTTGGAAAATCTGTCTCATTAGTTAATTTTCTGGAAGTTGTAGAGTTTTTTGTGAAAATTTTTATCTTTCACATACTGGAATTTTCAATGTGGGACTCAGAGCTCCCTTTGGCATGAAGCCCAGTGGTAATCAAAATTTTTTTAAAGTCCATGTTTTTAATAGTAGATATTTAAAAATTGGTGGTATTTATACAGTTAATCATTATGTAATGTTGCATCAAAATTGACAAAAAACCTACTTTGTGCACTGCCACCATTAACGTTATGGAAAGAAAACTTACTTTTATTTTTTCAACTAGTCTTACAAGAATGATTCTTAGGATTGACATACAGCTCATATTAGAAAACCAGCTCTATTGGATTATCATTTGTATTAAATTTATGCATTTTTTGTGAATTTTTCATTTTTCTCATTCTGGCACTTTCCAAGTATAAACTTGAACTCCGATGGGCCTGAAGCCTTATGCTTTTACTTTCGTTGGTGTTACCTGTTGTGCATAATTAAATTTTGATGTTGACTGTGCAGTTAAACATAATGTATTATTGCATCAGAATTGGTAGTCTTCTATTTTGTGCATTATTGTTTTGTGCTTTTCTTAAGGTGTGACTTATGGGCCTGAAGACCTTTGAGAGTGTCAGTCTGTAAATTTCCCTTGGGTATCACTAGGCTAAGTTTAGAGTTATAAAGTCATTTGCCTAATTAATAGGCCATTAAATGAGATTACATAAAGCACACTTATTGATATTTCCCTGTAAACTCCCAAAGGTTAAGCTCTCTACTAGATTTATAATAAGGAAGCAGTGATAATTATGCAGGTAAATTTTGTTTAATATTGAAAATTAGTTTTTAATATATATATATATATATATATATATATATATATATATATATATATATATATATATATATGAAACTCAACGATTAAAAGTTTGAATAGCAGCTTCATTGGAATAATATTTACCTCTGCCAAGGAGGTTATGTTTTCACCCCTGTTTGTCTGTCATCAACATAACTCAAAAAGTTATGGACTGATTTTGATGAAATTTTCAGGAACTGTCAGAAGTGCGTCAAGCAGGACAATGATTAGTTTTTGGTGGTGGTCCGGATCAATAATCAATCAATAATCAATAACAATAAAAAAATTGCTGCCTTGGCAGAGGTCTGTGCTCTCGGGGTGCTTTTCTAGTTTTGTTATGTTTTCCTTTTTAATTTTTTCTCAAACACTGGCATTTGTGACTTTTAACTCCCATCCGCCTGCGGCTCTGCACATTTTCTGTATTTCCACATAAGCAGTTGTATTGGTTTTTATGTCTTTAAACATTATGTAATATTATTTTATGTACTGTCATCATTTTTCAAATATTGGGACTTTCATCATGTGAATTTGAACTCTCATGGTCCTGAAACTGTAATCTTATTGAAGGAGTGGATTGAGACCATCTTCTGGGTCTTCCGGAAGACGGTCAGGTTTTTAAGTTTATATTGACCGGTATCTATTTTTTTTTCTGTTGGAAGACCATCAAAATGGAGGATGGATCAACATAGATACTTTGGAATACTGTCAGAAAATATCTCTGGGTCTGCTCCTGTTATTGACCATGTTACCTGTTGTGCATGATTAAAATTCAGTGTTGACTGACAGTGCTATTATAAGCATTATTTATTATTGCATCAAAATTGACAAAATGACCTATTTTGCATCTTTATTTTCTTTTTTTTTTTTTTTTTTTGTCTGTACATTTGACAGCTTTGCTGCCTTGTTTACCCATTGAAAAGATCGATAAATTACGATAGATGATAAATCTCAGCACTGATTTTTCAAATATGAAGGTGATAGTTTTATTGGTAAAAAAGGGAGGGAGGGTTATTGTACCACCAGCGTTAGCGCTGGCGGTACACATGGTTTCGGTCTCGTCCGGATCGTTCCGCCGGCTCCGCCGGCTCCGCCGGACGGCTACCGTTACCGCTTCTCCTCCTAGACGGTAAGGCCCCCCATACCCATCTCATGGATTTAGGTCACCTATAATCTCAACTCGTTCCACGTAAAATTTGGGCTTTGTCGGTATTGGGGTCTGGGTGTGGCACTCATTGCAATGCACCCTTGTCC
Organism: Lingula anatina; assembly: GCF_051362555.1. Taxonomy (NCBI): domain Eukaryota; kingdom Metazoa; phylum Brachiopoda; class Lingulata; order Lingulida; family Lingulidae; genus Lingula; species Lingula anatina. The sequence continues at coordinate 30,080,986 of NC_141768.1, forward strand.
AAAAATGGCAAAATTAAATGCTAATTATCTACCCTACGGAAGGAGTTACGGGAAAAATTTCTACAGACGGCTTTCCAAAAGTCATATGTGTAGATTTCAAATATACCCTCGGATTTGACCTTTGACCTTTACTTCAAGGTCAAATGGGCCAAAATTTTCAAAAAAATGAAATTTTTTACGAAAAAAAAATTTTTTGCCCTGTTATTCAGACACCACACAGACTTAACCAATAATATTATTGGAAAGTGTTACCCTTCAGGTCATCTTTCATCTCCGTGAATTTGGGGTCAATCGGTGCATTTTCACAGGAGTAGCGGCCATAAGATACCGAAACTGAAAACTGTCTCTAATTCGGGAACCGTTAATGCTAGAGACCCATTCTTTTTTGCATTTTGTAGAGCATGTAAAGCCCAACACTGGAGGTGGTCTCGGTTTTTTTGTATTCCATACGGTTTTCGAGTTACGCTGTATCAAAAAGTACATATTGGTGGTGAAAGGAAAATGTACGGAAGCCCACTGGTGCCATATGTAGAAAAAAAAATTATCTCGAAATTTCGAGATACTATTTTGAAATTTGAACCAAAAAATTTACCACCAGCGTTAGCGCTGGCGGTACACATGGTTTCGGTCCCGTCCGGTCCGTTCCGCCGGCTCCGCCGCCATGTTACCGTTACCGCTTCTCCTCCTAGACGGTAAGGGCCCCCGTACCCATCTCATGGATTTAGGTCACCTATAATCTCAACTCGTTCCACGTAAAATTTGGGCTTTGTCGGTATTGGGGTCTGGGTGTGGCACTCATTGCAATGCACCCTTGTCTAAAAATGGCAAAATTAAATGCTAATTATCTACCCTACAGAAGGAGTTACGGGAAAAATTTCTATAGACGGCTTTCCAAAAGTCATATGTGTAGATTTCAAATATACCCTCGGATTTGACCTTTGACCTTTACTTCAAGGTCAAATGGGTCAAAATTTTCAAAAAAATGAAATTTTTTACGAAAAAAAATTTTTTTGCCCTGTTATTCAGACGCCACACAGACTTAACCAATAATATTATTGGAAAGTGTTACCCTTCAGGTCATCTTTCATCTCCGTGAATTTGGGGTCAATCGGTGCATTTTCACAGGAGTAGCGGCCATAAGATACCGAAACTGAAAACTGTCTCTAATTCGGGAACCGTTAATGCTAGAGACCCATTCTTTTTTGCATTTTGTAGAGCATGTAAAGCCCAACACTGGAGGTGGTCTCGGTTTTTTTGTATTCCATACGGTTTTCGAGTTACGCTGTATCAGAAAGTACATATTGGTGGTGAAAGGAAAATGTACGGAAGCCGACTGGTGCCATATGTAGAAAAAAAAATTATCTCGAAATTTCGAGATACTATTTTGAAATTTGAACAAAAAAAATTTTTATCTCGAAATTTCGAGATAGCATTTTGAAATTTGAACAAAAAAAAAATTATCTCGAAATTTCGAGATAGCATTTTGATATTTGAGCAAAAAAATTTATCTCGAAATTTCGAGATAGTATTTTGAAATTTGAACAAAAAAAATGCTATCTCGAAATTTCGAGATAATTTTTTTTTTCAACATATGGCACCAGTCGGCTTCCGTAAAAATGTGCAGTACGGTAATGGATAATAAATTTTGAACTCCGGAAAAATAAAACATAATGCTTGGCAAAGCAGACAACTTGTGGTCAAAAATGACATTATTTTATCAAATTTAAACTTCTGCAACTTCAGAGAACCTCCCATTTCAAGAACTTTGACCAAAATGACCTTTTCTTTATTTTAATTAATTTTTTCTGTAGGAAATTTATGGCACATTATGGTAACTCCAAAATTATAACATTTAGTCCCTTATATCTCCAAAACTGGCAGAGATAGGTCCATAGTTACTATTGAAGTTGAATAGGAAGTCATATACTGGCAATCTTACTGTGACCTTGACATTGACCTTTGACCTACTTTTCACCATGAACTGAACTTTGCAAATTTTGCTTCCCTTTTATCTCCAAAACTGGCAGAGATAGGTCCATAGTTACTATTGAAGTTGAATAGGAAGTCATATACTGGCAATCTTACTGTGACCTTGAAATTGACCTTTGACCTACTTATCACCATGAACTGAACTTTGCAAATTTTGCTTCCCTTTTATCTCCAAAACTGGCAGAGATAGGTCCATAGTTACTATTGAACTTGAATAGGAAGTCATATACTGGCAATTTTACTGTGACCTTGAAATTGACCTTTGACCTACTTTTCACCTTGAACTGAACTTTGCAAAATTTGCTTCCCTTTTATCTCCAAAACTGGCAGAGATAGGTCCATAGTTACTATTGAACTTGCATAGGAAGTCATATACTGGCAATTTTACTGTGACCTTGAAATTGACCTTTGACCTTCTTTTCACCATGAACTGAACTTTGCAAATTTTGCTTCCCTTTTATCTCCAAAACTGGCAGAGATAGGTCCATAGTTACTATTGAAGTTGAATAGGAAGTCATATACTGGCAATCTAAATGTGACCTTGAAATTGACCTTTGACCTACTTTTCACCATGAACTGAACTTTGCAAATTTTGCTTCCCTTTTATCTCCAAAACTGGCAGAGATAGGTCCATAGTTACTATTGAAGTTGAATAGGAAGTCATATACTGGCAATCTTACTGTGACCTTGAAATTGACCTTTGACCTACTTTTCACCATGAACTGAACTTTGCAAATTTTGCTTCCCTTTTATCTCCAAAACTGGCAGAGATAGGTCCATAGTTACTATTGAAGTTGGATAGGAAGTCATATACTGGCAATTTACTGTGACCTTGAAATTGACCTTTGACCTACCTTACAATGAACTTAACTTTGATTGCACCATTTTTAGTTATATATATTTTTTGCATATTTTGAAAATTCTTGTTGATTGCATTTTTACAGCTTGTCAAGCACAAGACTGGTGGCTGCACCCCTTATTTTGTGTATGTGGGGGTCTATACGAATGCGCTTGCTCCAGCTGGTGGTACAATATTCGGAGGCGGTATCGCCTCTCTGATCCTCTAGTTTCTCTTCTCTTTTCTACAATAAATATTGTTTTATTTTCTTACACTTTCGTAGTTGCACAGTAGCTAAAGGGTACCACGTCCTTTAAGATTTTGAGTTTAGTTTTTTGTATTATACTAAATGGTAAACTACAATTAATATACGTGCAAATATCATATTTCAAATAGGTTGAACATTTACTGAAAGAACTAAGTAACCTGCCTTCTAGCATTGTGCAGGAAGCATTAGATGTCACAGTGACTGGGATTATGGAGGCAAAGTGGCTTATCTTCAGGTAAGGAATTACAGGAGTGACTCAATCTTTTAATCAAAGGTCATATGTTGATTTAAACATTTTTATCAACCCAAAATAATTTTGATACATAAAAAATGCTTGACCCTCATGTACCAATATGTTTTTCTGGGGAAATTTAATTTTGCAAATATATGAAGTTTGTTGTAGGCCAGGTTGTTATTGCACTAACTGGCCTTAAAGGTAATACTATTTTTGTTATCTGAAACTCAGTATTGATATTACTTTATTTTAGGGAGAATAGATGTCCAGTTACAAGGGCAGCATACTTTCATGTTGCTCAAGCAATGCTACAGTCAAGCCAGAGAGCAGAGGTGGACAAGCTTCATATTCTGGTGGACCATCTCGCCAAGGTTGTGTTCACGGAGCTTTCAAGCCAACACCCCTCAGGTTACATCTCTCCTGGATCCGTAGAGGTTAATGTTGCCATGGCCAACTTGAGTATTAACTGTGATGAAGTGTGGAACAAACTGAAAGAGCTCCTAAACATAGACGATGGGACCCTACTTGCATTTTTTCTTGAGTCTCCGTTCTATGAAGTTCGTTTACTTGTTCTTCAGCACTTGACTTTGCTTATGTCTACCCCAGTCAGTAAATCCTCAAAATTGGAGGAAAGCAATAGGCTTTTTCAGAAGTTGATTTCCATGGCAACAGGATTGGAACACCACCAAGGGTGTTTAGCTCAGGTATGCACAAACACTGATCTGTTGATCTGTTGAAATTTGAAAAATGATAAAATAAGATCTTAAAAGTCAGCTGGCAGTTAAGTCCAAACATTTTCTAGCATTGTGCAAAATTTGATAAAAGCATGAAAAACTTTCTGCAATGAATGATCATCGGGTATTTGCCAATTTTGGATAGGGAGGCCATTCTGAAATTTATCAGTAACCAGATAAGTGGCTTTGTTTAATATGCTGACTCTGCATTTTTATGTACATCCAGATTTCACCAAAATGTGCACTACCAATGCTTACGCTAATTATATCTTTAATAAATTTAAGAAACATGCACGCACTGTTCATATCTATGAGGACTACAATGATGCCATAGTAACGTCAGTGGGTGATATTACTCAATACAAAGTGACAAATATCTACTCACTCCCATAGGCCCAATAGTTGCACCCTGCAATCTTCTTTCCTGTAAACATTTATTACAGAAATGCATCCCTTAGGGCTAGAAAAGAAAAGTTAGTTTGGTTGCTACTTAGGAGCATTTTTCAATATGGCTGTCAATTTTTGAGGGAAAATAGAAATACAACCAGAAATACTTTATTTGTGGCTCTTGTTAATGTATTTTCTCTCAGTGGAACATGGTAGGGTACTTGACTACATCCTAGCACATCACTATTATTGAAAAATCAAAAGTGGAAATGTAGGCAAATATTTTACCTGATATTTTCATTTGTACAGTTATTATACTAAATCTGCAATCAGTAGTAATTTGTTTTAATGGAGCCATCTTAAAAGTCAGGTTGCTTAATAAATAAATTTTTAAAACTGAATATCCAGACAGTGCTAGTTTGACAGGGATTCAAAAAGGTACCTAATAAGATATAAAACCTGATGAGCACATTGTGGACCCTCGAATAGGAATGTTATTGGTTAATATGCAGAACAACATTAATTTGGTGATCGTTAATCTTATGATATCGATCTGGATGGTAGATAAGTATAGCTGGGGACATCACAAATCAAAATGGTTACAGAAAAGATAATGAAAGGATAGGATTCTTCAGACTTTGTGCAAAATTGGAGCTTGAGAAAGACAGAAAAAGTAGTTTATTCTGATGATAAAAGTTTTCTGTATCATCTGTACATATATATGTATTTTTGACATCCCACCCCCATTTGTTCTTAAAGAGATAAATTTGTTTGATAATTTTATGGATATAATGATCATTTTTGTCTTAATAATATTCAGGTTTTCTTAGTTCTGGTTCACCATCCTTGTGCCAAGCAATTTCCATGGAAACTTTCCAGTGGCCTTTGGCAGTCCAGTCGGGTAGCTAAATCCCATATTTAATTTAACTAATCTAAAAGTTTTTTTATTATTATATTTAAAAAAATGTTGATTCTTCTCGAAATTGATAAAAAATAAATTACAAAGCCCTAATCTTACATATACAGTTGTACAGTAATAACTCATATTCTAGTGGTTTTTTTAAATTTATTTTAAAACACGCCTAAAATCAATATCCTTTGTTTGCAGGTGCAAGACCTCCTGATCAAAGTCCAAAAGACTTCCTCCAGGTAGGTTTACTTCTCTTGTAAATTATTTGGCTGGTGTTTGCATCATATATTTTATGTATTTAATTTACAAGAAAGAATGAAAACAATGTTGAGTATTATATCAAGTTTGCAGATGGTTTTCTCATTAAGAACATTGCCAGTGTTCAATGAACTGTTGTTCTCAGTTGAAAACAATCGAGTTAAGAGGTGTGGTGGGAGGCTGGGCTAAAACCATGTTTTGAGGGTTTTGTATGTTTATGATAATCAAAAACATATATTTCACATGGCATGAAATAATACTTTTGAGTCTAGACCAAAATATGTGTCTTTTGATGAGTTTTTCATCCTGCATGTACTGCCGGCAGACTCACTACTAAGCCATGCCAATGTTAATTGTCAAGGGTGGTTGTTATGAGGGAGCGAAGCTAAGTTAAGGATTTGGGAGCACTGTTCCAGGAAAGTGTTGCTTCCTTCCACCATAGTAAATCTTTAACTGTTCCCTTATCTAACATGAGTACATCATCCCAGCCTTCCTGTGTGGCTAGTAGATGATAAGTATTTCTTACCAATAGTTTACCAGGTAAGATTGCTTTAGTCATAGCAACACAGGTACCTGCAATCTTTGCAAATCTACGTGCAGTTAGATGTTGTGTCTCTACTGCATGCTTTATAAGTCGACGGAGATTTCTTGTACGGGTGCAGGGAACTTTTATAATAGGAACCCCCTCTTTCATCTTTGTAATTATTCGATATCCTATATATTCCACTGAATAACAGGGCTGTAATGAACACTTGTCCCAATTAATTTTCCAACCGAAGTTTTGTAATACTTAAATGTCACAATGTTTTTGTGTTCCTGAATGACATCTGTCTAAAATCTTTATGGATTGGTACATGAAAAAAACATCTTTAATGTCCAGAGTTACCAACTCATCATTAGCCTGTATAATGTTCTTGACAATATTAATATCCTCGATGACAAACTTTGGAGGCTTGTACGACTCAGTGAGTTTGTGCAAGTCTACATTTTCCTTTCTTTTTAGGTATACAGTATATAGGAGATACGCAGTGTGGTTTTTCATCACATAGAGACACATACCCCAATTTAAATAGTGAACTGATTTCTGTAGTTAAAAAGACATGTGCTTGTTCAGTTATTGGCCTATTTGGCAACTCATATTGTTCTGGGGTACCTTGAAATTTTATCTTAAGGCCTTCAAGTATGATTGACTGTAAAAAGTCAGATGCACCAGTCTTAATCCAATAATCAATATTCTCGGAAAGTGAAGTCATTCTAGTCACCTGGGGCTACTGTGCATAATCCAGGTCAGACTGGTCATTTGCTTGATTGACAGGTTTTACAAATCTGTTATAGTAATTGCCCTGCCTCTACCGCCACGGTAAGGGTAGCCTCTTCCAATACCACGCTGTTTGTACTGGTAATTGTCTCTGGAGTCGGTAGCTTTATTTATTTCAACTGCCATTTTGAGTCTATCACATACCTCGGGTGTGAAGGTAGATGTATTTTTTCCTAAATTTCGAAACCACTTAGCAATGCCATCTGGTCATTGGCTTTGCACCAGCAGAGTGGCATATTCTTCCTGCAGATATTTCACGTGAGCGACTGAATCATTAGAATATTCCCCAATTCTTCTTCTGTTGAAGTGAGGCTCCTTGTTTCCTCCGGTGAGTCCATGGATGCTAGGAGTTTCATTGTTGTTTCCACAGACGAGCGCTTTTAGCTATGATGTTATAAGCTGTGAGTTATGATTTCTTTATCCCTTGTTGGGTTTCTTTTAATTTTAGTTCGTCTGGAAGACGTACCTTCTATAGGGAGTCCTTTAATGTCAGGAACTTTCCCTGTAGCTCCTCACCAAGAGCACCGTTGAATATACTGGTGGGCCTCGGTCCAGTGACGCAAACCCAGGTGGTTGCTCAATGCCTGCAGTTGTGGAGACCTCTGAGGCTTCTAAACATTTTAATCTTTCTTCTGTTTGTACCAGAACGTTGTGTATATTCGCTGTTTCACCACTGGATTAGAACCACAAGCCATCTCATACAAAATTCAATGTTTTCTCCCCTTTTTTTTCCGCGCCAAATGCGCTGACCTTTCTGAGATTGCTTAGCACCAGACAAGATGTCGCTTACTGCATGTAAAAACTAAAATTCTTAACTACAATTATCTCCCTGACATTTGCAGATGATTAGGGGAAAATAATATGAAACTACTGTGTTAGATTTTCAATAAAAAATACTTGAAGAAAAAGAAAAAAATATACACAATAAAATGAAAAAATTTATTGGACTTTTAAAAAAAACATATTGAAGGGACTACATGTTTTTGTATACATAAATTACTATCATTCCTATAGTTAGCAGTCGTAGAAATGCAGCTGTAAGTATTTGCTTTCAAAAATGTAAATGTCAATATTAGGTTTTGTTGAGGAAATCAGTTGTTATTATTGAATTTGTGAGATAATCCCCTTTTCCGCAGGCACTGATGCTAACATGTACCCTGTACAGTATGTGTTAAACTGATATTGGTCACCTGTTTTGATGTCTAGTTTTTGTTGTTTTCCAGGGATGAGGTGAGAAGTGCAGCTTGCAGACTGATAGGAGTCATTCTGCCATTGCTGTACAACCAGCTGGAGCAGGTAAAGAGTACATTTTTGGCAAATATTAAAACATCTTTTAATTTAACTTTTTAATGGGGTTTACCAGCCCGCTTGGCACCAGGTGGCACTGGTGCCAATTCAGTCCTATGCTGGCAATAGTCGACATTTTGAAAACTTACACGTGGGGCTGTTGGTACTTTTCATACTAAACAGGCCTCAGTATGATTGTGTACCTGAATGTTAAAGTGGACTAGGTGGACATCAGTTTAATTTCCTAAGGATTCAGGCTCTGTTTAAAGTAAAGGTGGCTGTAAATCATGTATGCACAAAGACAAAATGCCTGTGGAATCCTGGTCGGCACAGTGTTTTCTATGTTCTACTTATTGGCAAGAGGATGTGGCATGTTAATCTATCAAGCTGATTGCAATTGGCAAGAACCCCTGCAGGGTTGGGTCGATCCAAGTAGACCTATGTGTCTATGGGAATGGGGCCTAGATCATTCCATGTGAAATACTACATTTGTACATTGTACTACACACTGCTGTGATATTTCATTAAGATCAAAATAACTTTGCCAGTAATAATTATTACTACAATCAAGCTACAAAATCTATCTTATCTAAATTTTTTGTAATGATTGCAGGACCAGTTTGAAGAGGATCTGCTTATAGATTCCCTCAGCATTATCAAGGCCAGCTGTGATTCAGAACAGAATGTTTCTGTGAGAGAGGCCTGTGCTATGGTCCTGGCTCAACCAGAGATGACAAGTATTTTGAGGGATGAGAATCGTGTTTTAGGTAGATTGTCATTGCACTTGAAATAAACACTGTCATGCACACACACACACATCAACACATACAGAGAGAGAGAGAGAGAGAGAGAGAGAGACTGGGTTCCCATAATCCTATTGTACTAGCAGGATCGATCCAACTCCAAGAGGACTCTCACTAAGTTGCATTCAGTTTAAGTGGCTTAAATGTCTGTCATGGCCACTGAAGCTGCTAGGGTGCTAGGGGGATAATTAACTTAAATGCAATTTAGCGAGAAACACCTCAGACATAGATCGATCCTGGTAATACAACAGGGTATGGGAATGGTTCCAGAGAGAGAGGTACCATAGTTCATTTCAGTTCAAATTACCTTGTTACCTTGTAGAGCACCATGTACTTCATTTATGGGAATCGGTCATCATACTTCTCCAAGATGAAGATATGTTAGTAAAAGATATCACTGCCAGGGCTGTGGATCACTTGAACAATTTTGCTTGTGAAGAAGGTAAAGACAGTTTATAGTTTTACAAACATTTTAGACCCATTGCATTGGTTTATGTATGCATCAAATATTAATTGGTGATTTTTAATTACAAAGACAAATGAAAAAGTGAAATAGACCAAGGTTCTTTATTCACAGAAGTAGCATTATTTCAGATTTGTTCTTAATGGAACTCTCCATGTGTTGAATATTCCCCACAGTCATACATGTATTCATTGTAATTCCTATAGAGAGCTCCTTTAAGCTCTAATTAACTTACTTACTTGGTTTGCAAATATTGAAAGCATTTAATTGTGATTAAAAGTTTTAATTATTATCATTATTATTATTATTTAGAATCTGAAAAGAAAAACCAATGCCTGCAGCCTTCTATGGCTATAGATATCTGCATGAAGACCATGGTAGAACTTCATCACCAAACACATCCTGTGGAGTGCTTTACATTACTGGCAACATGGTTGCTCAGTGAAGAGAAGGTGGAGGTACGTCAGTATGCTTAGTAAACACATATTTTGAGGTCTTGACTTTTGATGCACTTTTTAATTTAAAGGTATTTGAAAGTGATTCATGAAAGCATTCATGTTTTTTTTTTCACAACCAAAATGTGACCACCTATTTGTAGGGATTAGTATATACTGCTAGTATTTAAATAAATAAATAATTGTATCAATGGTCTTGTAAAAAAAAAGAGATATCTTTTTAATAGATATAAATTATGACGAATAAAAATTGATTTATGCTGTTAGGTATTGTGCAATATTATTTTCTGCCCTGTGATCATTATCTTCTGCTTTTTATCTGTACATTCAACAGCTTTGCTGGCTTTTTATTCACCATATTATTGCCAAACCATATTAAATTTTTCGTTTACCTGTAATTATCTAAGTGGCTTTGTTTCGTAAAAAAAGGCAGGTTACTTTTCACAAATTGGCATTTTCTCCATGTGACCTTGAATTCCCATGTGTCTTAAAACCTGTTACAGTCACATTTTCTAAATATACATGGTAACAGTAGTATATTGGTAGTGCTTTATGTAATATTTACTTTTAATTTTCTAAGTGGCTTTGTTTTGTAAAAAAAAAATGCAGGTTACTTAAGTTCACACTTTTCACGAATTGACATTTTCTCCATTTGACATTGAACTCCCATGGATCTGAAAACCTGTTACAGTTCTTTTTCTAAATTTATAAATTGCACAATTCATAGTAACTGTAGTATTTTAGTAGTGCTTTATGTAATATTGCATCAAAATTTGCCAAAAATAAACTATTTTGTGCTCTTCATCATAAACACAAGAAATGGAATATTTGTTACTTTGTTTACATTCACCAAGAGGCCCTGCAGAGTTGGAATGATCTGCCTAGAACAATTAGACTAGATAGTGTCATAAGGGATGAACCCATAGTCCTATTTTCTGCACTGCAACTTTTAGCATTAAGGAAAACCCTATTACTTACTACTCTCAAACTTCCAAGAATAATTCTTAGAATTATAATACAGTTTTATTTTGAAAAGCAGCCCGAAAAGATTATTTTCTTTATGCAATTTTTAGTGAATTATACATTTTTTCACGTATTGGCATTTTTAAGGTGGGGTTTTGAACTGAAGCAGCATTGCTACTTACATGTTCTTAATGTACATGATATCTTTAGTTTAAAACCAGAACCACCATTGGGCTTGAAAATTTTATTAAAACTACATAAAAGGTTACATAAAAGTTATAACTACAATAAACGGTAACTACTCAGCAAAGTACATCAAACACGTATGTTAATGAATTGCAACACTTCAGATACAGGTAGCAATATTTCTAAATTCCCATTTACTAAGCGCAGTTGTTCAAAATACCCGATACTAAGTGAAGATCATGTAGCAGATTGTGTAATGCCAATGTACGAGGCGCCTTCTGCCCATATTAGGGACAGGAGGGTGGGAAAATCTTCGACGCTTATGCTTAAGCCGATTCTAATTGAAGCAAAATGGGCTCAAGCGCCCTTACACGCTGTCCAGCTTTAACGACTGCCAGGCTCTAACTGCCAGTTATTTTGAATGCGCCACGTGAGCTAGCTGACCAATCCCTGAGCCTGCAGCCTAAGTATCCCTCTAGTGGTGGTTTTAAATACTATTCCCAAAGGTAAAGGGTTAAAGCAAAGATTAATGATGATCATACTGGTTGCCGTGTATTTAAGGGTTAAAGCAAAGACTAATGATGATCATACTGGTTGCCGTGTATTTTCAGTGTTATTAGATTGGTGGAAAACTGTGCGATCTTTTGTCTTCAAACTTAAGAACTGATGAATATTCATAAAATACAGGTTGAGTTAGAAAATCAGCTTGAACAGACCATTTTTCCAAAAATAATGGTGTTCTTTGGCTTTTTTCAGCATATTTTATCCACTGTTATTCTAATAAAATGAAAACCTTTTTATCTTTTGTTTTCAAGTTTACAGTACTCATGGATATTCATTAACTTACAGGACAAGTTTAAAAAATCAGCTTGATCGGAACATTTTTCCAAAAGTTATGTTGTTTTTTTTCTGCATACATTATCCATCATTATACAAACAGAAACAAAACCATTTTGTGCTTTGCTTTGAAATTTACAGGACTGATTCTTGAGACTAATATACATGTCAACTTTGAATATTAGGTTGATTGTTTATTTTTTAAAGTTATGCTGTTTGTTTGTATATAAGTGGTTTTTCCACAGATTCAATTCATGTTAACAGTCTCAGTATTGAACTAATTAGATATGTAAAAGTGTTCTTTTGAAATTTTCTGCATCTTAACAATTTTGTTAGTTGATAATAAAAAAATTATGTTAAATCTGTTATCTTGTATTGTGTAATAAAGAAACTAAACTCATATCAGTGCAGTTTGTCAGATTCAATCCTTTAAATGGTTCTTTTACATTTACATTCTTTGGACATTTAAATGGTTCTTTTGATGTTTTCCCCACCTCAACTATTTTGTTAGTTTATCATATAAAATGATAGTAAATTGGTTACTGTATTTTATATGATTAAGTGTTGAAAATGAAATCATTTCAGTACAGCTAGCTGTCTCTGGTTTACATGTTGGCATTTTCAAGATGTAATTTTGAACTTCCATGGGACTATAGGCCTATGTAACCTGCAGTGCATAATTGTACCACCAGCGTAGGCGCTGGCAGTACACATGGTTTTAGTCCCGACCCGTATGTTCCGCCGGCTCCGCCGGATCCTGCGGCTCCGCCGCCAAGTCACCGTTACCGCTTCTCCTCCTAGACGGTAAGGGCCTCCATACCCATCTCTTGGATTTAGGTCACCTATAATCTCAACTCGTTCCACGTAAAATTTGGGCTTTGTCGGTATTGGGGTCTAGGTGTGGCACTCATTGCAATGCACCCTTGTCCAAAAATGGCAAAATTAAATGCTAATTATCTCCCCTACAGAAGGAATTATGGGAAAAATTTCTACAGACAGCTTTCCAAAAGTCATATGTGTAGATTTCAAATATGCCCTTGGATTTGACCTTTGACCTTTATTTTAAGGTCAAACGGGCCAAAATTTTCAAAAAAACAAAATTTTTGCCGAAAAAAAAAATTATTTGCGGTCTTATTCAGACACCACACAGACTTAACTAATGATATTAATGGAAAGTGTTACGCTTCAGGTCATCTTTCATCTCCGTGAATTTGGGGTCAATCGGTGCATTTTCACAGGAGTAGCGGCTATAAGATATCGAAACTGAAAACTGTCTCTAATTCGGGAACCGTTAATGCTAGACACCCATTCTTTTTTGCATTTTGTAGAGCATGTAAAGCCCAACACTGGAGGTGGTCTCCGTTTTTTTTGTATTCCATACGGTTTTCGAGTTACGCTGTATCAAAAAGTACATATTGGTGGTGAAAGCAAAATGTGCAGTACGGTAATGGATAATAAATTTTGAACTCCGGAAAAATAAAACATAAGGCTTGGCAAAGCAGACAACTTGTGGTCAAAAATGACATTATTTCATCAAATTTGAACATCTGGAACTTCAGAGCACCTCCCATTTCAAGAATTTTGACCAAAATGACCTTTTCTTTATTTTAATTAATTTTTTTTGGTAGGAAATTTATGGCACATTATGGTAACTCCAAAATTATAACATTTAGAGCGCATTCTCAACGAATTAAGCCAGGCTTTACAAAGCCGGTGACCTAAAAATGGCGGACGTACATGAAAGAAAAACCGCCTAATCTTTTAATAGTCTCTCCGCCTCTCACACGCCTCCCCACACGTCGTCCCTGCAGGGTACAGTGATTAAATCTCGGCTCCGAACATTAATATTTCCGTGAATATCTCTGGTGATATTATCTCCGTAGATAGTCGATTCATTGCTGCTCTACGGGCCAAATTATTCCTTTTTCGCCTCTGTTTTCAAAGATAATAGAACAGAAGAGCTTTTTTCCTTCGATCGCCTTCAGCCGCCATGCTTTCTTCACCACGAGTTTAACTGATGAGCATGCGCACTTAATATTTCTCAGGTAGCTTCCGCATGGCGAACGGAGCCGAGATTTAATTACTGTACCCCGCAGGGACGACGTGTGGGGAGGCGGAGAGACTATTAAAAGATTAGGCGGTTTTTCTTTCATGTACGTCCGCCATTTTTAGGTCACCGGCTTTGTAAAGCCTGGCTTAATTCGTTGAGAATGCGCTCTTAGTCCCTTATATCTCCAAAACTGGCAGAGATAGGTCCATAGTTACTATTGAACTTGAATAGGAAGTCATACACTGGCAATCTAAATGTGACCTTAAAATTGACCTTTGACCTACTTTTCACCATGAACTGAACTTTGCAAATTTTGCTTCCTTTTTATCTCCAAAACTGGCAGAGATAGGTCCATAGTTACTATTGAAGTTGAATAGGAAGACATATACTGGCAATCTAAATGTGACCTTAAAATTGACCTTTGACCTACTTTTCACCATGAACTGAACTTTGCAAATTTTGCTTCCCTTTTATCTCCAAAACTGGCAGAGATAGGTCCATAGTTACTATTGAACTTGAATAGGAAGTCATATACTGGCAATCTAAATGTGACCTTAAAATTGACCTTTGACCTACTTTTCACCATGAACTGAACTTTGCAAATTTTGCTTCCTTTTATCTCCAAAACTGGCAGAGATAGGTCCATAGTTTCTATTGAACTTGAATAGGAAGTCATATACTGGCAATCTAAATGTGACCTTAAAATTGACCTTTGACCTACTTTTCACCATGAACTGAACTTTGCAAATTTTGCTTCCCTTTTATCTCCAAAACTGGCAGAGATAGGTCCATAGTTACTATTGAAGTTGAATAGGAAGTCATATACTGGCAATCTAAATGTGACCTTAAAATTGACCTTTGACCTACTTTTCACCATGAACTGAACTTTGCATAGTTTGCTTCCCCTTTATCTCCAAAACTGGCAGAGATAGGTCCATAGTTACTATTGAAGTTGAATAGGAAGACATATACTGGCAATATAAATGTGACCTTAAAATTGACCTTTGACCTACTTTTCACCATGAACTGAACTTTGCAAATTTTGCTTCCTTTTATCTCCAAAACTGGCAGAGATAGGTCCATAGTTTCTATTGAACTTGAATAGGAAGTCATATACTGGCAATCTAAATGTGACCTTAAAATTGACCTTTGACCTACTTTTCACCATGAACTGAACTTTGCAAATTTTGCTTCCTTTTATCTCCAAAACTGGCAGAGATAGGTCCATAGTTTCTATTGAACTTGAATAGGAAGTCATATACTGGCAATCTAAATGTGACCTTAAAATTGACCTTTGACCTACTTTTCACCATGAACTGAACTTTGCAAATTTTGCTTCCCTTTTATCTCCAAAACTGGCAGAGATAGGTCCATAGTTACTATTGAAGTTGAATAGGAAGTCATATACTGGCAATCTAAATGTGACCTTAAAATTGACCTTTGACCTACTTTTCACCATGAACTGAACTTTGCATAGTTTGCTTCCCCTTTATCTCCAAAACTGGCAGAGATAGGTCCATAGTTACTATTGAAGTTGAATAGGAAGACATATACTGGCAATCTAAATGTGACCTTAAAATTGACCTTTGACCTACTTTTCACCATGAACTGAACTTTGCAAATTTTGCTTCCCTTTTATCTCCAAAACTGGCAGAGATAGGTCCATAGTTACTATTGAACTTGAATAGGAAGTCATATACTGGCAATCTAAATGTGACCTTAAAATTGACCTTTGACCTACTTTTCACCATGAACTGAACTTTGCAAATTTTGCTTCCTTTTATCTCCAAAACTGGCAGAGATAGGTCCATAGTTTCTATTGAACTTGAATAGGAAGTCATATACTGGCAATCTAAATGTGACCTTAAAATTGACCTTTGACCTACTTTTCACCATGAACTGAACTTTGCAAATTTTGCTTCCCTTTTATCTCCAAAACTGGCAGAGATAGGTCCATAGTTACTATTGAAGTTGAATAGGAAGTCATATACTGGCAATCTAAATGTGACCTTAAAATTGACCTTTGACCTACTTTTCACCATGAACTGAACTTTGCATAGTTTGCTTCCCCTTTATCTCCAAAACTGGCAGAGATAGGTCCATAGTTACTATTGAAGTTGAATAGGAAGACATATACTGGCAATATAAATGTGACCTTAAAATTGACCTTTGACCTACTTTTCACCATGAACTGAACTTTGCAAATTTTGCTTCCTTTTATCTCCAAAACTGGCAGAGATAGGTCCATAGTTTCTATTGAACTTGAATAGGAAGTCATATACTGGCAATCTAAATGTGACCTTAAAATTGACCTTTGACCTACTTTTCACCGTGAACTGAACTTTGCAAATTTTGCTTCCCTTTTATCTCCAAAACTGGCAGAGATAGGTCCATAGTTTCTATTGAACTTGAATAGGAAGTCATATACTGGCAATCTAAATGTGACCTTAAAATGGACCTTTGACCTACTTTTCACCATGAACTGAACTTTGCATAGTTTGCTTCCCCTTTATCTCCAAAACTGGCAGAGATAGGTCCATAGTTACTATTGAACGTGAATAGGAAGTCATATACTGGCAATCTAAGTGTGACCTTGAAATTGACCTTTGACCTACTTATTATCATGAACTGAACTCTGCTAATTTCTTTCTCTTTTAACTCCAAACCTGGCAGAGATAGGCCCATAGTTACTATTGAAGTTGAATAGGAAGTCATATACTGGCAATTTACTGTGACCTTGGAATTGACCTTTGACCAACCTTGCGATGAACTTAACTTTGATTGTACCATTTTTAGTAATATATATATTTTTTGCATATTTTGAAAATTCTTGTTGATTGCATTTTTACAGCTTGTCAAGCACAAGACTGGTGGCTGTGTTCCTTATTTTGTATATGTGGGGGTCTATATGAATGCGCTTGCTCCAGCTGCTGGTACAATATTCGGAGGCGGTATCGCCTCTCTGATCCTCTAGTTAAAATTTGGTGGTAATTATGCTGTTAAGCATTCTGTAATATTGCATCAAACTTGGCAGAAAGCCAAATTTCGGGCATTGCCTCCGTAGTCGCCATTGAAAGAAAAACATTTTACTTATGATTCTCAAACTAAAAGGAAAGAACACAGGACTAAAAGTATATTATTTTTCTGTCAGTTTTGCAGTATTTTTGTGAAATGTTAATTTCTCACATATTGGCATTTTCAAGGTGTGACTTCGAATTCTTATACATATTCATCAACAGTAACATGAGCACATAATAGAAAATCTGTGGGGGTTACACTCATCAGAATGGTGTAATTTGAATCAAAATAAGTAAAAAAAAAATGGTGTACAGTTCTAACAAATATATAAGAAAATGAAAACTGTCATAGAGGTTCTGTCTATATGTCAGCTTTGTTTCAGAGCTTCATTAGGATGTGTACAATTAAGCATTGTTTTGCGAAAGCTACACATTTTTCTTTCTTTTGACATTGAAAGCTTTGTCAGTTTTGCTTTCAAATGCCAAACCATTTAAATTGTAATTTTGCATATTTTTTTTTCAGATGGAAGAGTGTGTATTTGACAAGGGAGAGATAAATACCTATCAAGAAGAGGTGGCTTTTGCTCAGCTTTTAGCCAAACATCTACAAAAATTGCTCCATTACATGAACAGAGGAAGTGGCATGAAAAGTTTACATGCAAGTCCAAACATGATGAGAACTAATGAAGAATTGGATGAAAAGTCTTTTATTATGCAAACTGAGCAAAACACATGCGTAGATGAACAGCAAATTAGAAATTTAAATCAAAGTAGTGTGCTCACAAAAGAAAGTCTCCCAGATTGGTCATCAGATGAGGGCGAGTCCCCAGCTTCCTCTATGGCTGATGATGATTTTATCAACACTACAAAAAGATCTGAGGTCCTCTCACTGGAGAATGTATTTCAGGTTAGGAATCCTGATTTCCGCCATATGGATAGCAGATATGCTACTGCTAACAAAATTAAAGGACAGGCTACCAAGCAGCTTTTGTCAGAGATGTGTGGTATTCAATCTGTCTCAACAGCTCCACCTAGAGAAACAAGTGGGAAACCACCCATTACAACTGGTGAGGCATTGGGACATGAACAAGATAACTCTATGAATAAAGGTGATGATAAGGCAGAGTTTGAAACTGTTTTGCATCAAACAAGACACTGCTTAATCAAATATTTACAAGAAAAAGTGGAGTCACCAGTGGTGTATGGCCACAGTATGCCATTTGTCCAGATGCAAAAATACCAGTCCGAGGTGATTTCATTGTACAAACACTTACTTGCAGCTCACTGTCTAGAACTTGAACAGGATGTATGCACCAGATTTTGTTATAACCAGATGATTGGACAGTTAAAAAGCAAGTTTGATCATTTTGGTATGAATTGCCTTCTAGCAGAAGCCCTTGAGTAATTCCTTGGGACACTTTATGAAACATCAGTAAAATGATTAAGGCATAGGGCATTCTGCTTTGAGTTCTCTTGATTGAGGAAATATTTTTATTTATGCATGTTGATTCTGGTTTTTCTTCATGTACAATGTAGTTTAATCATTTTGGTATGAATTGTCATCTAACAGAACCCCTTGGGTAATCCATTATTGCAAGAAAAAATTGGGGGTTAAGGATGAAGATGAACGCAATCTCATTACAGTACTTTATTGTCTGATAGTTATTTGAGGAGGTATAACACTTTAAGTAGGAGGTATAACACTTTAGGAGGTATAAGTTTCCTCAAAGTAAGATTGAGACCAGTCTGAAAGCTAATTATAACCTCCAACCCATGAAAGATTGCATTTATTCATTATATCCAAGCTTTGCTTGATGGAATGTGCCTGGGATTTCATAAAACAAGCTCCATTATCAAACTACTAGTGTATTTGTCATGATAGGGGTATTGTTGAAGTGGTAATTTTATTAAATAGGATATCTTTGGTAATTCAACTCGTATCAAGACTTTGAAACATCTATTGATGTCAAAGACTGCATTCACATCGAGTTGAGCCATGGCTCTACAAAATCACGAACTAAATATGGCGGACATACATGAAAGGAAAACCGCCTAATCTTTTAATAGTCTCCCTGCCTCTCACACGCCTCCCCATGCGTCGTCCCTGTGGGGGTACAGTCATTAAATCTCGGCTCTTGTGGCTCCGCAGGATGGTGTGGGATACAAGTCACCGTTACCACTTCTCCTCCTAGACCGCAAGGACCTGTGTCCCCATCTCTTGGATTTAGGTCACATGTAATCTCAGCTTGAACCTCCTGTTTTTTTTTGTCTCAGTTGGTGCATTGGCCTGGGCGTGACACTCGTTGAAATGTACCTTGTCAAAATTTTTGAAAATTCAATGCTAAATATCTCCCATATCGAAGGAATTATGGGAAAATTTTCTACAGATGGCTGACCGAAAGTCATATGTGGAGATTTCAAATATGCCCTTGGATTTTTCCTTTGACCTTTATTTCAAGGTCAAACATGCCAAAACTTTCAATGGCTGTAGCACACACACCCACCACCAGTTTAATGGCAAACAAGCAGAAAATTTAAGCTTAGGACCTAAGCTATTAAAAAAACATAGTGAACGAAAATCACTAAGGGGGGGGGGAGGGTTTCAGTATTTGGCCCATGGACTAATACCCATTGTCAGAGACATCACATTGAGTCTTTATGACATCACTTAGCAACCAAAATAAACAAACCCCCTGAAGATGCAATGAAACTGGTCAGGGCAAAATAACTGCTGTTCTTTATTTCTTTTTATCATATATATATATATATATATATATATATATATATATATATAATAACTTCAAAGATTTCAGTATTGGAACACAAAAGTTAAAAGAAATAATTAAATATCCCACATTACAGAATTGTTGCCTGTGTTGAAGGCTTGTCGCGCCGTCTACAGGAGATAATTGCAGTACGCGGTAGACGCACATGCTGTTAGGCACATGACCTTTAACGAGCACACCCTAATGCTAACTGTGTGTAAATTTGGTGACATTTGATGGCATCTTTTCAATTTAATAGACTTTTCTTTACATCTGTAGAAGTCATAGTGAAAAAGTGGTTTTGAGGGGGTACCTCTTATAAATTTTACTAAATGGTATAAAATGTGTATACTGTATTTTCAACACTATTTTGTATTTTTTTAACCATTAATCATGTTAGACACGGTATCAGAAATAAAAATCACTTTTTCTGACAATTTACAGCTGTGAGGTGATCATTTGTAAATAAAAGTACATGGAAATAGGGGTGGGACAACCTTTTTGACCAATGTTGTACAACACAACTAAATACAATTTGGATTACATTAATAACAAAGGAAATCATAAAATCAAATCAGTTAGGTCAAGTAGAGAACAGATAGTGCTTATTGAGTGATCATATTAGAGTACTGACTTGCTGATATTACACCAATGTCCTTTACTGTAGATCTCTCTTTTTCTTAGCATTGTAGAGGCAGTAATCCCCACCCTACTTGTTCAATACCATTTGATTTTCTGTCTTTTTATTTGTTCGTGTGTAGGTTGTTAAACGTGGATAAATTACATTTTGCGTTTCAGATATAGTCGTTTTAGATAGAAATTATGTCTCAATATCGAACTACATAAAAGAAGCTCGTATTAGGCTATCTACTACAATGTACCAAACAATAAGTTACACACGCACCACCCGTTGATATACAGTGTACAGTGTAGTTCAAATTAAAATCCAGTTTTGTTACATAATAACCACTGAAATATCGTCAGTAGGTTTCAAATTACGTCGATTTCTTCAAGTTTTGTTTAGTCTACTACACATACTAGTATCTGTGAACGTGGGCATATTTTACAGCAATCCTTTCTGAAAGAGATGGACGATCACAGCCCCGTGGCGACCACTTAAAGGAATACTAATGCTACGACTACAGACGACACTCAAGTGCAACATCTCTGACGGCCATGGTCTTACTTCAGGGGGCAAGCCAGACGGCTTGCTCACTGGGGCGCACCTGATGCTGGGGGTGAAGATGGCGCTGGATATACCTGTAGAAGACTTGACAGTGGCGCTCACGTGTGGAAATGTAGCTTAAGATGGCAACATGGAATGTTGATCAAGTGATCAGCTGGAGCCGAGGTAGATATGCCATGATGGGACATTTCATTCGATTTCGGCTATAAAGGGAAATAATCGTCACATCTGTTTCCACATGAGAGGGTATCTTCGAACTGGTGACTGGTACAGAGGTGACTTAGAGTTTAACATAGAATTAAGAATTAACATAATGTTTATTAATTCAGCTATCGATATGAAACTTTTACATCAAATAAGATAGTGTGAAGTCTTATTGTTCTGCCAAAAGAGAGCTTTACACGAAAAAAATTAAAGCTTATTCATATTCAAAAAGTGAAAGCCTTACCCAATTCTCACTTTTGACGGGTATAACGTTTACTCCATTTTTAAAATTTTTTTGTTTTATTTTAAATTTAGAAATACATTCAGTTTCGTTATTTGTAAATGAACCTTTGAACATCAATTCTTTGTAAATTAAGTGTATAGATATTCCGTACTGTTTTAGATGTCAGTGTTTATTTAGAAGGACTCGGTCTTTCATTACTATACCAGCACTCAGATAAAGATAAATCCAACTCTGTGCACTCCAGTCCCATCTTGCTGAGGTACACATTTGTCTTTGTAGTGGAGATTCCAAAGGCTACCCATCCGCTGATCTACGTATATTCAGTTAAAACCCCTTAACAATGGAAGGCGTCCTTTCTGCATCCTTTGTGCGACTATGAAACTGGCATCGAAATAAAAATTTATAGATATCTTTGTATGTGGACCCCCTGACCCCCCCTCTAAATCCGCCACTGGCCGACAAGATTTTTAACTCTGAAATCTTTTTACTTTTAAATATTTGACTGTTATTGTTAGGGTAATTTTTTCTCTCTGTTTCCTCCTTATGTTCGTTTTAGAGGGTACGTACGGATAAAATTTAGTCCCAAAATATTACACGTCCCTATACTCCCGTTACCGATAGATACATAAAGGAAAAACTGAAAAACGTCTTTTTAAATTTAAATACCGATAGATCCGATTTTTTACCACCGTCCTATATATTTGCGTTCCTATAGATACGACGTCCTCATAAACCCACGTCCTTTAAATCCGCATACCTATAGATCCCCGTATTTTTAGATCCAAATACCGATAGATCCATTACAGGTACACTATTGCTCAAAATGGTTGGTATACTACTCAGTACATAAAATGCAATTTTTTTAAACGACAGTACGCATATTAATCCTTTCAGCAATTTATTATCCTACTTGATCGTTTTTACGCAATACTCAGGTAATTTACATTAGGCCTACTAATGCGTTATCTGACAGAAATTTATGATTTCACTAGATGTTTTGTTATTTTCATGTTACATTCATTTAGTTTTGATTACGAAGGCTTCTGACAGGAACCTAAGATTATATTTTTTTTCATAGCGATTAATCCCAGAACACACACACACACACACACACACACACACACACCACCTCCGTCTATTAAGGTATAATGCATGAATGTTTAAGAGACACTTCGATGAATCCAGGAAAATGACCAGTTCCGGTTCAGTCAAAATTAAATATTAATAATCAAAGAACCGGGCAAATCACAATATTTAAGTTGAAGGTCGAGAATCATTATTTCTAATAATTAAGTAAATGTTGAATCAAAATTCCCATCCATGACGTGAGATGTGAACGTAATATAATTTTATTATAAAAATGCAGCATTTTTGCCGCATTCGGTGTGTTCGGCGAGTCGAAAAAAGAAGCGTATCCGAGCCATAGGAAGGAGAAACTGAGGGAGAGACATCGTGGTCACATCTTCAACTCGATGTAGTCTGTATGAGCAAAATAAAATTCCTTTCACAGGAAAAAGGGAGTTGTTCATAACTATACAGTGACGCGCTTTTATCATCCGTAAAAGCCCCCGTCACAAAATGCCCAAATAAATCGTATACGGTATGAAATAAGAAGGGTTTACTTGTAAAACTCTTAACATTATTTCATCAACTTTTGCCGAGTTCTTAAAAGGACAGATGAAAACCTGCTTGGGTGGCCATGGATAGGAAGGATCGCTTGGCCGCGAAGTATTTAATGGATTTGTGAGTACCATTTACAATAATGTTTGAGATAAGACACCAGTGAAAATATTTATTAAGCACAGAGATTAATGTTTATTAACGTGTGTTCGTTGTATTTCTTAATGATTGTCAGGCTCGTCTGTCAAAATATGCCATGAAATTGTAACTAATATGAGTGGTATCGATGACTCATATGTCGACTCTGACAGAGTTTGGGATAGTTTATAGAGCAAAGAAAGTTTAAATAGAAATGGACATGGTGGAAGATACTAGTCTCATTACATGTACATTACAATGACCGAGGCGAATTGTTGACTTACCGAGGGCACATATCTTGTGCCCTAACATCTAGGCATACAAAACACAGTGATTAAGATGACCAAGATGCTATTTCTTTAGGCATCTAAATCCCAAAATAAATGTGCAGATCTAAGCTGTTATTGTATCTAAGTTTAACTCAATTTTAAATGCCATGTCAACTATAATTGAAAATATCTTTGAGATGTATTTTGATTTTATATTCTAAAGACAATTTGTCTCCTTTTTACATTAAAAATAGATAAATAAATCAGAAAGGGGATATTGCATGTTTATGTTTGGTATATCACTAAAATGTATTAAATAGTCCAGAGTAATATTTTAGATCATACAATTTTTTACATTAGCGTCCAACCAGTATTTCAGAGATTAAACCAATCTTAATTTTATGTACTGTTGCTTTTTTTTTTGGTTGCAGTATCAAGGTAACTTTTTCCTATGGGATGCCTGAACTGGAAGAAGTGCAGATGGAAGAGGAGGAAGATGCTGAAGAAGAGGGAATTAAAGGATCCTGATGATCCAACATGGGACTAAAACATGTCTTTAGAGTAAGCAGAATTTTAATAAGCTGATATTCACTCATCTTATATTAGGCATTATAGGTGCATGATTTCTCTTTTATCAATTATTTTTCCATATTGGCGACACATAATGTAAATTTTGATTTGCTTTTTTAGACCTTAAGATTATGAGCAACTGCCAGTATGATGTCCTGAAGAAGAGTTTTTTTTACATGGAAGAGGAACTCCATGGCTCTCCACCAAAAGACTAGGAACTTTTCTTGAGGGTCTAAAGTGGGGATGAGTTGGATAGTGAGAGACTTTTCCTGACTTTCGAGTGCTGCTTACAGGATATATTCAGTGAACTCATCTTGCCACAGTGACAAAGCATAATCTGTTGACTTCAAACCATCTAGCACTGGCATGTATGCTACAATGCAGACAGATTGGAAGTCAAGTCGGTCTTTCCTCCCAAACCTAAGTCATGCCTGATATTGAGAAGAAACCATTTTGGTCCAGTATTTACTTCTTAAATCTAAATGGCATCAAATGTTTTATGGAATATGGCAATGGTGGCATATTGTGACTTCAACTTGATTTTAAACCAGTGTGTTGTCAGATTTTGTAAGATCACCAGTTGCAGAGTTTTGTGACTTTGTTACAGCATAAAATTCTGTATTTGGCAAATGGCTGTATGTCATTTCTTTTAAGACCTACAAAAATGATTTGAGTGAACACTTGTGCCCGTATTCAATTCTCCACTCAGCCATCATTTAGAATTCATGCAGGGAAGCCATGCCTGTATTTTTAAAGAAATATTTATACCTTTCTATTTATTCCCTGCACGTCTTGGAAAAGTATGTGTGAATATCTTACCAATGAAACAATTTATGTTTGTGTAAGTCGGGTTAGTCCCTTCTTATGACACATCCCTTTGCATGGAGACTTTTGTATCAGCTCACATGAGTCAATACACTGACAGAGAGGGGGATAATTTGTTGATCTGCAATGCTCATGGGTCTGCATGTACATGTACATCAGACTCTTAACTTGATAGCCCGGCTGTTAATAAGTCTCTTTCAAAAATGTTACCGTACTATAATGTGTACTGCACAATGTGAAAGTTTGTGAATGCTTGAATGGAAGGCTTATTTATGAAGAGAGCATTAATAAGTATGAAAATAATTATGCATTCTAACTTACAAAATCTGCATATGTCTTATTCATTACACGTGACAGGTAATAATAAAGATGATTTGGCCGAATTCCAAACTTATGTAGCAAACTTTGTTTATTCTTGTATTTTTGCCAAATAAAAATAAAAGATGTTTCAATATTTAAACTTTTATTTCATTCATAATCTCTACCCAGTTAATGCTTCATTGATACTGCAGCTTATGCTTTGTACAAAACAATATGTTAATTAATAATAACAGTACATATTGTTGATTTACTAAAGGGCTAGTTCTTAGAAAAACATGTTCGACATTAAAAGATATTCTAAAAAAGTTTTCAAGATTTGCATTAGACTTGAATCTTTGGATGTATTTGGTAAAATTATAAAATTATTGAAGAGTTGACAATGCCTAGAAAATAAAGTCCTTGAGGCTCTTGCTGATCTCAGTCTTGCCAATTGAAATACATGTACATGGGCATTATAATATAAAACTGTTCACTTGGTTTTGGTAAAAGGTGGTGGATCATGTGGTCATCAATGCAAATTTTTTGTAGCAGTCTTTTACACACAGCAGTCTTTTGTCACGCCGACATTGAAGTGATGCAGTATTGAAAGATTGGAGTGCTTCCTGGTATGAGTTTTCTAGATATAACTTGAGGCACTGTAATAGTAAAATTACATAAAATGGTTATGAAGAAAAAATGTATTGATATTATCATAACATCACTATTCTTTAACAAAAATCAACAAATTAGAGGGCATGATCACTACATGATAACCAGCTTTTAATAAAGAAGCAAGTCTGATTATAATATGGCAAAAAAAAAAATTAAATTTAAATATCTGTAGCTGCATTAAATCATAAAGGCCACAAGAAGAAATAACATAATCACACATGGTTTCAAAGAACTGATGTAAAAAAAAAACACACTAATATTCCCCACTTGGAATTGGAATTTTGACTAGCTAATTCACTACAGTATAGTGATAAACCATACCAAATGGCACTGTTCACCTTCTAAAATACTAAAAAATGTGTAACAAGCATAAGGCTTCAGGCCAATGGGAGTTCAAGTTCACACTTTGAAAGTGCCAGAATGAGAAAAATGAAAATTTCACACAAAACTGCATAAATTCAATAATAAATGATAACCCAATTGAGCTGGCTTTCTAATTTGAACTGCATGCCAATCCTAAAAATCATACTTGTAAGTTGAAAATAATTATAAGTAACACAGTTTTCTTTTCATAATGTTTGTAGTAGCAGTGCAAAAAGATTTTTGTCAATTTTGATGTAACATTACATAATAAATAACAGAATAATTATCACCAATTTTTGATAGTTGACTATAAATAGCATGGAAATGTAGAAAACTTGATTACCATTCAGCTTCATGTCCATGGGAGCTCTGAGTCCCACAATGAATATGCCAAAACGATAATAATAATGAATATTTCACTAAAATGTATAACTTTCAGAAAAAGAAGCCTGCTTTTCCAGTTCAGGCCGCATTTTAGTCCTGTGTTTCTTTTTTGAAAGTTTGACAGTCATAAGTAACATGGTTTTCCCATAATGGTCATCATGGCAGCAGCACCAAAAATTGTTTTCTTCTATTTTGATGCAACATTACATAATGCTTAACAGCATAATGACCATCAATTTTTAACAATGAAATAAACATATCATGGATTTTCAGAAAATGTGACTAGCATGGGTCTTCAAGCCCGTGGAGGTTCTAAGTCACACCTTGAAAATGCCAATATGTGAAAAATTAAATTTTCACAAAAAACTGTTTAATTGCCAGAAAAATTTACCAAACAGACTGCATTGCCTACTGAAGCTGTATTTTAGTCCCATGTTTCTTTCCTGTAAGTTTGAGAACAGTAAGTGACATGGTTTTTCTTAAATGGTCATCATGGGAGCAGTGCCCAAAATAGGGGTTTCTTCAAATTTTGATGCAATATTATATAATTTTTAACAGCATAATGACCATCAATTTTTAATAATAAAATGTTAGCAACATGAACATTCAGAAAACGTGCCCAGCAAAGGTCTTCAGGCCAATGGAACTTCAAAGTCACACCTTGAAAATGCCAAAATGTAAACAAGACAGCACTGTTCTGACATGGGTTTATTTCCATTTTTAACACTTTTTTAACATAAAACAAAATAAACAGTTTACTGCAATTTTTATATGATCAACTAAGAAAATTGATGAGATGGGAAAATTATCAATAAAACAGTGTTAAATGTCCAATTTCCTCCATTCTGAGATTCTAAACATACTGAATGATTGAATCTGACAAAATGCAATGATATGAGTTTGATTCCTTTTTTGACACTTTATTACACAATACATGATAACAAGTTTACCATCATTTTTACATAATCAACTAACAATGTTGTAAAGATGCAGGAAATGTCAAACAAACACTTTTACGTATTTTATTAGTTAAATAATAAGGCTATTAACATGCCTAATATTTGAATCTGAGGAAATGTGGAAAAACAGCATAACTTCTAAAATAATGGCCCGATTATGCTGATTTTCAAACTCAACCTGCGTTTTAGTAAGATTGACCACTCCTGTGAGTTTAATGACAATTGGCCTATCTGTTTTTCTTATATTGTGTTTACAGTGTTGCATATATGCTGAAAAATGAAAAAACAGCATAACTACTATAATAGTGGCCCAATCATGCCGATTTTCGAACTTGACCTGCGTTTTAGTAAGATTGATTACTCCTGTGGGTTTCATGACAACAGGCCTAACGGTTTTCCTTAAAATGTGTTTACAGTGTTGCATATATTGCTGAAAAGTGAAAAAAACAGCATAACTTCTACTATAATGGCCCGATCATGCTGATTTTCGAACTTGACCTGCGTTTTATGAATATTCATCAGCTCTGTAAATATAAAACCAAAAAGTAAAACTGTGTTCCACTTATCGTGTTTACGCTGAAAGTGCACAGCGCTGGCGATGGCATCGGCGACGGCGACGACAGACGCAGGTGATGGCAATAGGCCTATGTACAGACACATCTGCGTCTGTACATAAAAATTTAAGGAGGCCCAGAAGCCCACGCCAACTAGAGGGGGGGGGGGGGGGTCGGCTTTGCATCTGACCCCTCCCCCCCCCCTTCAAATAATCCTGGATCCGCCCCTGTTACCGGCTGTACTGCTAAAATTATTAACATACCTGATCTCTCCACTCGTGCTTGAAGGGGTGTATCACCCAATTCGTCATCTGAAAGCCTAAATAAAAATCCATTCCTTATAATCATATTCATTGACAATATTATTAAATTTACAAATAAGTTAACGTAGTTACGTGTTATACAAAGAACACTCTCTATCCCCACTAGTACTCGAGTTACATTGTATATCTCATGGGATTCCCCTGCGAGAATGTGGTGTAAGGTTAGTCTGTAAGTACTGGTAGATGACCACATTGAGCAGAAAAGGGTATCCTCCTGCTTTACAGTACTATACACCTCAGGGGTGCACTACCTCGCTTCGGGGCCGTAGCAATAGTCCGAAGGTTCAATAGTCCGAAGGTTCATTGGTCCGAATGTTCACTACAGAAACTTCGGACCAACGAACCCTTGATTAAAAAACCGATAAAAATGTTACCGTTTTTCGGACCAATGAACCTTCGGACCAATGAACCTTCGGACTATCGAGACGCCCTCCCTCGCTTCATGTCACTAGTAGTACGTACCCAGTGGTTTGGCTGCGAGTGCGTTACCCGAGGAAACGTTTATTAGCTGTTATCTACGCTTTTTAACTTCCACTCCCAGACATTTTGATTTCCACTGCCACCTTCCCATTTTAAAGTACTTTTGGTAAATATAACTCGCTTACCTGCAAAGATTCGGTGAACAATTTCTCTTCTTCTTCACGTCCGCAACGGAGCCATTTGCTACTTATAACTGTTATAACTCCTTGGATTAAGCTAGTCAAAATTCTAATATAAAGAGAGGAGTATTGGTGTGGTTTAATATCCAGGAACTGAAGGGGGGGGGGGCAGGACCCCCCTGAAACCCCCCTAAACCAGCCACTGCTCAGACTGCAGTGTTTTGCCTGTGCTGCGGTCTTATATAGTCTCATTGTGACGGCTAGCACAAAATTCATACGTTGTACTGGTTGTGCTTACGCACGGCAGGAAACGTCTCAAAAAGTGTTAACTTTCGACTAGTTTGCGATCCTACAAAGAAAAAAGAAGAAGAAGAAAGAGAAGAAGAAATATAAGAACCAGCCTGTCCCTTCCTGTGTTGACGTGAAAAAAGTGGGCAGGGGGCTTTAAAAACACCATTCTTTTTATAGCCCGCGCTCCGACTGCCCTGGGCAGCAGTATGTGTGTGAGGAGGAGGCCTTCCCCCAATATATTTTGAAATAAGCCATTGATGTTGTGATTATGTCATGTAAATCAAATATTGGTCTTTAAAATGGAAGATAGACTGCCTTGTATGAATAAAATTTACAAACCTAGGTGGGACTAGTCTCTATAGTAGACAGCGTATTGCTCTCTACAAAAATTGCTCTGTTCATGAGAAGACGCGTTACTGTAAACCATTAAAAGACCCAGTTCAATAATAAATGGAACGACTTTTTATATCAAGCCTGTATCAATTTCTGATTCCCTATTGAGTAAATTCTAAATCATTCTTACGTATATGGATATTAAAATAGTTTATAATAAATGAAGAGAGAGAGGTTGAACAATAAGAATATAAGAACAATAACAAATCTTTAACATTAATATATGCGCCTTCGGACAAAAATTCACAGAATGTACTTGATGAGGCAAAACAAAGATGCTGTTGTTAATGCTGAATTAATTTTGTTAATTTAAAAATAGAATAAAATAAATTAGATAAAAAAGTATGTTTTCAAGTAAATATTCGATCAAATATTAATTCTTTTACGGCGTAGCATCCATTTTATATACGTGTATAATGAAAAGATTTTTTACCAATCTGATGAAATACAGTATAAAATATTGAACGAACAAATTCAATAAATTAAACCAAGAATTTCAAGTCTTTGATTAAACCAGACCGATTTATTCCACTATTAGTTTATTTATTTTCACACGTTATTGAAATCTGGAGTTTTTATACTTATGAAGTACTAGCAATATATAGCAGATTAAAGCTCGAAAGACGCTCGAAAGATTGTTAACTCATTGCATAAACTTGTTTTAGTTTTAATTTGGCAGTTTTATCTTATTGTGTAGTTTATTTGAAAACAACAGTTTTCACGCAGGCTCCTGTCAATATACAGACTTGACATTTAATATGGAATATTTTTTCCAAATCATTTTTCATCAGTTTTTTTTTCTATTTTGCTGACTGATGAATGAAAATAAGGATTACAATCGTGTTTTAATAACTTTAAATTATCTCTTTGATGTCACTGTGACATCAATTAATTAATGGAATTCGCCAGAGAAGCAAACAAAAACACATTGCCTATTCTATGTCATACGTTTTCCATTAAAAGTGGTATTTTGGGTCTCCATATTTTCCTAATTATCGTCTGTAAAAGAGTTATACGCTCCACAAAAGACCCTCATGTCAGTTGCTATAGTCACAGTAATGGTCGCTGTTACGCCTGGCCTCTTCTGGCTGTTGCCAGCGCTCTCAAGCGGCAAGGCATTCCTTGGGGTAGGTTTTTTTAGTTCAATCTGGAATATAATTCCAGGCATCGGTCTAAAATTGTCCAATTTGGTCCAGTTTTATTGTAGGACATGTGGGCAGTTGATTCGGCGAGTAATGTCCTACCGAAATATTGTCTATGTGGCTCAAATGTGGCGATTTTGATGACCAGGGTAGCTGCTCATTCCCGTGGTTCTGTAAGTTATCTGCTATTAAAAGTGCTCTGTGTGAACCGGCAACCTCACCGTGCAACCTAAGATTGTTCCTAAGGTGTCCCCTATCAAATGATAGTCAAGTGGTTCCGAGATTATTCCTTAATTTGATCTGGTTCAGGTTTTCGTCGATGACTACCATTGGTGTTTTGGCACCAATGTGGTATCCACTCCAAATACTGACGCTGTCAATCACCCTTGTCACTTTAGACCCGGCATATGCTTCGTCGTAGGCCTCTTCTGGATATCTGTTAACTCTGTTTTGACTAATTGGGCGGTAAAGGTGAAATCTGACCTCAATAAAGAAAGCCACGCTGTTTCAGTGTTCTACCAAGAAACGATTATGGCCTCCAATTAATTAGAGAAACAGACGACGATGTTTTGCTGTTTACAGTGGGTGCCTCGGAGGTCGTTTGGTGTTCTTACCTGCTAAAACCAGTTTGGTGTTCGCTAAGGGCTTTGAAAAACGCATTTTGGTGGCAATTCACCCCTCGTTCTGAACGGACTAAGTGTTATTTGTTTAGTTGCAGCAGCGTATCTCGAAAGACAGTGGGTCCTGTACCCTGTAGGTAAGATTTTGATACATTGGGGGTGACATCTGTGTAGGTACATCAGTCTGGGCATTACTCTATAAAACTGTATGGACTGTTCCGTTTGGCTCTATGATCTGTCTGGTAATGTCTGTCTTTTTCGCGCCATTCTGCCATAGATTAATAAATTTTAAATGCACTACTTGACCCATCTTACGCACTGCAAAACTGACCGCTTGCATGCAAAATTTCAATTTCTTCTATGCAGTAGTTGCCGACATATGGATACTTTTTTGACAGAACCAAGCTTTGCCTAAGCCAAGCTTTGACCAGCCCAAAGGAACACTACCCAATTAAATCACTGCATATTACATAATGTAGCAGCGCAACGGACATGAAAGTCAGTTACTTGGTAGCGACACGCCTGACTGCACACTTCTCCATTCACAAATCTTATATGAGATCGGAGTTTTTTTAAAAAAGAACGCATTTTTGCCTAGGTATACCTTCGAAACTGAAATATTCCATATTAAATGTCAAGTCTGTACAAAGACGGGCTACTTATTGTCTCGGCCCTTTATAAGGAACGAACAAAACCGGTAGTTTTTAATTTTACCTGGTCACTAACATCATTATCTCGGCCTTTTCTCTCCGTAGTTCATGAAAAAAATGACAAGGTTTTACTTTTTATACCATCCGTTTTTTTAAAATGATCCTAAAAAAAGTATTATGTTCAGTTCGTATACGAAGTTCAGATTTCGTACGAGCACCAAAGAAAGGATTATGGAGCAACAAACATCGTCAACAACGTTAATTCATGTATAGTCATTTTACATCATATCCAGAAAAAGAATGACAACTGATTTTAGTACATTTAAAAACGCCTGTGAAAGAACCCGGGATTCTTTCACGTTGTTAAATTTCAGTCTCTCGGTTGAAATAAAGAACCTGGCGTTTTTTAACGCTGCAAAAAGAAAAGAAAAGAAAATGCCCCCTACCTCCAGAATGTTACGACATGTATTGTTATAGACAGGTATGAATCAAATTCAAACAGGCTAATTCAGCTTTGATGGAAGCTGTGAAGCGCACACGACTATGAATGACAGTTTTTTTTGTTTTTTTTTTAATAAAGGTCAAACACAATTATTACACTCTTCTCTCCGAACATGTAAAAACCCCTATGTCCTTTGATTGACAAGATGCCAATCAAATTCATTAGTTTTGATAGCTGCTGTCAAGTAATAACAACTTGATGGCAGGTGATATAAACAAACGTCAATCACAATCATTACACAGTGGATCACTATAGTCGTCGAACACGTTTAGTTCAAGCTTCCTACACCCTTTGATTGACAAGGTGCCAATCAAATTCAGTTAGTTTTTATAGTTGCTTCAAGTTATAACAGTTTGATTGGCAGATTATATAAACAAACGTCAATCATCGCGCACTGTGAATACTTTCGCTGTGAAACAGTGAGTACGCCAAAAGAGAGCGCTAAAATCTGAAGTTAGTAATTAAATTGCAAAATATTCCAAGAGAATATGTGGAACATGTTTCCAAAACTAGTTCTCTTTTTGAACCCTTCGGCGTGTCTAATACGACACTCTAGATTACAAACTATTTTGTAAAAAAGAAGATTTTAGCAAAAGAAACTAATTTAAAAACAGATTCAAGTAAAGAAATATGACATTTGACGTTATTCTGGAGGTAGCGCTGGGTCATTTCAAAATTAGTTCAACTTTGTGCCCCAGTTTGTGCGTGGAAGAAGGAAGAATAAATGTTTTTTCTGCATTATTTTTTTTAAACAACGTTTATTCAAAAGAATGAAGTGGAGGCAAGGCGCTGGAAGCATTATATGCTCTCCACAAAATTAAAGTAAATAAGTAAATAAATAAAACAAATGGATAGGTATATACATATATACAACAGAGTAAATGTAAAACTTCATATATATCAGGAGCACAAGTTAAGTACAGAAAGAAAGAAGAGGAAAAGAGATAGTACCTATTAAGTGATAACGAAGTTTACGAGAAGAAAATTTGCAACAGTGTCGAAGATAATTTCATTTTGGGTGGGTGATAAGGATTTATGACAGTAGAGAAATAACGACAGCTTTTCTTTTTGTGTTTTGAAAGAGGTCTTGCTTGCATGTAGAGTTTCATTTATTTTTTGGTAAAGGGGAGGGTACCTTGAATTGAGTAAAGGGCATCTGAAGAAAAAGTGAAGAGGGGTTTCAAGGGCACCACAGGTGCAGTGTGGTGTATCAATAGTAGTCCAGTTATGCCTAAACAATTCTGCTCTAAATAAACACCCGACCCTCGCTCTGTTAAGAATTTTTTCATGATTTCTGTTCAAGTTAAGTGTTGTTGTTGAAAGCGACCCAGCAGTGAGGTGTTTTTTTTATCGAGTTCTTGAAAGATGAGATTGAAGG
This sequence comes from Lingula anatina, assembly GCF_051362555.1. Classification (NCBI taxonomy): domain Eukaryota; kingdom Metazoa; phylum Brachiopoda; class Lingulata; order Lingulida; family Lingulidae; genus Lingula; species Lingula anatina. Next base: position 30,114,935 of record NC_141768.1, read on the forward strand.
TAAAGATTTAGTGGAGGAGGAGAGTTGATCCCATGAAGACATCAGAAGATAGTTAACTGAGGTACGGGGGTATTTAGGAGGAAGTTTAAAGTCTCTTTTGTTATTTTCTCGGGTTATGATTGGAAAAGGGTTTCTGAATGGGCGGAATATATCAGAAACATAGGAGGGGACCAAATTCGCCATGACTGAAAACATAATTTTTTGAGCATGCATTTTTCTTCTATCAAATAGAGAAATCCAATTTAGTTGTTCAAATATTTTGGAGGTACAAGAGCTAGGTAAGGCTCCCAGTACTATTTTGCCGGCTTGGTATTGAAGAGACGATAGTTTCGATAATTTCTTCTGGAGTGAGTTATGATAGAAGATGTCACAGTAATCAAATTGTGATTGGATAAAGGCATTATATATAACATTTAAATGATTGGACCTAACTTTGCAGTATAGAGGTTTTAGTGCATTTACGGCCCGTTGAACCTTTTCGCAAACATGATCAGTATGATCATTAAAATTTAGTTTTGAATCAAGTACTAGTCCCAGGTGTTTGTGGCTCTTTGTCCTAGGTATCATGGTATTGTTTATATACAATTCAGGGTATGTACTATTATCATTTTCTTTGCCGAATATAATTTCGCGGCACTTTGCCGGTTTAAAATTGAGTTTCCATTACAAAATTACAAACTGCTTAGTAACACCATCTAAGGCCTTACATACCCACACAGCACATATCAATTGTGAGTCTTCAATCAAGCATTTCTCTAGACATAGATTAAAAATATACTAAACAGGTTCCTCAAATTATGGTGGCTTGATTCGACTTAATATGCTCATGTACATGTTGCATTGCATCATTAAAAGTATGGAAATAATTTTCATGTCAGTGTTATCAACCAAAAGGAAAGGGACCCTGATAATTTGTCATTGAATTATGCAACAATGTTTTGCATTTTATGTTTACTTTTATCCATACAAAATGTGCATTTTCCTATATTTTCAATCAAATAAAGATCAATTCATGAACTGACTTGTTGTTATGTTACATTGAATGTCATAAGTTTGAAAATTACATTGCTTCTGTGAAGGTCTGGACTAATAATAAAATGCTAACAATGTTGCTACTGTGAATGGTTGAATTCATGGTAAAATGTTGAACTCTCAAACAACAGTCATGTTACAAATACTTCCTAATGAACCAAAATGAGGCACAAGAATGCTGAAATAATTTCTGACAGCTTCATGATGTATAGTTAAATCATATCTGACAGCAATATTTCTTGTCACAACCCTGCATACTGTCTTCTTTGAGTCCGTAAGGGTTGATCCCGATAGTCAGCTCAAATTTCTCCTTATATCTATCCTTTATGTAAAAAGTTGCTTCTATGAAAGGTTGAATTTATGATTACACAGTAAACTCTCTAAAACTATAACTGTTATTACCCAATGAACAAGAAAAATGAAGTACAAGATAACTGAACTACAGTAGCTTCTGACAACATTCCACGATGTTGGGATACAGGGGTAGGTCAGGATTTCAAGTCTTTGGACTGTCTTGAGTTTATATGGGTCGATCACGCTGATCAGCTGAAGTTTTCACATATATATATATATATACTATTTTCCTTTTGGTGTACTTGATCACGATATGAAGATTATTTCATTTTATTTGGTTCACCTATATTTACGCTACTATTCCCCGTCGTTCTTTCCCTCCAGAATGGCCGCTGGACGAGTGTTACGGAGCAAATATGACGTCACTGTAATGGGTTAATTGGACCAATTTTCAATGGTACGTAGGTCACCTTGTAATATAGCATGTGAATCAACATCTCCCCGACGCGAGGGCATAAAGAGGGAAGTATCATCCGCATAGATGAAACAATCAGTAGAGAGTCCGTCAGGGAGGTCATTTATATATATGAGAAAAAGTAACGGGCCAAGTATGCTACCTTGGGGTACACTTGTATTTATGTAACCTCCCTTAGATAAATTAGACGATTTCCCACCAACACGTACTTTAACTCTTCTATTGGTCAAGTACGATGACAATAGTGCATGAAGTTTGCCGGTTAGACCGTAAGACTTGAGTTTAAGGAGAAGGAGTGAATGGGGAACTCTGTCGAATGCAGCCTCTATATCGAGAAAGACTCCTCTGGTGTCATAACCATTAATAGAATTACTCGTAATTAAATTATGAATCGCCAAGAGCTGGTGCTCTGTGCTATGACCCTTCAAAAAGCCGGATTGTTTAGGGTATAGGAGCTTGTTGTTCAGAATAAAGTTAATCACTCTATTATATATTATTCGCTCTAAAATCTTAGATATAATACTAAGTAAAGAAATTGGTCTATAGTTTAAAATAGATTTTTTATCATCTTTTTTAAAGATTGGGCAAATTTCGGCAATTTTCCAGATGTTGGGGAAGGTATTAGACTGTATAATTGAGTTAAACAGAATATTTAGGGGCTTCACCACGGAGTTTTTGGTAAGTTTTATCATCTTGACGGTAATCAGGTCAGGGCCGTTAGCTTTAGATGGGTCTAAATCATCAATTATCGATTTAATTTCATTAATAGTGGATTGTATCTGAGATAGGGAAGCATCAGTTCTTACAGGAAAGAGAATTTCGCCAACATTTGCTACAGAGTCCGAGTGGTACATTGATGAGAAATAGGACAAAAATTCATCAGCCTTTTCTTGATCAGTAGAAGCGACAGATCCATTTCTCGGGTTATTGAGAATAGGAATAGAAGACGATCGCTGTTTCCCAAGAATATTTTTCATTACGGTCCAGTATGATTTACTATCATCACCTTTATTGTCGAGGCTCTCTATTTTAGAATTAAGGAATGATTCTTTTGTTTTAATTATTAATTCTTTAACTTTTATCGCCTGATTTTTGTAATTATTTTCATTCCTTTCTGAAGGTTTAATCCTCATTTTTTTATATAGTTTCTTTTTCTTATTTAAGTGTGTGTCCACGAGAAAACCAAACCAAATGTAGAAAATGCGGCAAGGTGGGGGTGAACGGATTTACATCATATTTGGTGTGTTTGAACCTTTATATGAACAATATCTGAGGCTGCAATATTTCCTGAAAAAAATCCCTACTTACAGAGATAGGGCCTATGGCCAGTGACAATTTGGGGGGTTTATCAACCAAAAATTCTTCTGAAAAACAGGGTTATATTGATTGGCCTTAAAGTTTATACAGGTGTCACCAAATGATTTAGTTTGGTGATATATTTTAACCTAAAGATAGGGGATTAAAATGATATACACTTTTTCCACTCTCTTTGTTTCCATGGTAACAAACCAAGCGTTTTTCTCAGGCCTACAAACCACATGCTTTGAACACCCCCCTTCTATTTTTGACAATATCTTCATCTTCACAGGTCTTTGGGGTAAAGCGTGTTCAGGACTAACAGATAACTCATTAATCTATTTATACATGAAATCAAAACTTACTGCTGTTCTACAACTTGTCCGTTGTAACAGATAGAACATGACCTAATATTTCTTCATTTTTCGTAAATATATCCGAACACGTATATCGGTGCACTGAACTTCAGCCATCTCTTTCAAGTCAACGAATGGTTTAAAACACTGTTAGTTGAACTTTTTATTTTCATTTTACCTATTCTAATTTTTTTCTGGTTAAAACAAGCATCTAACACATTTTAAAACCATGTGAAACTAATGTACTAACGTCAGAACAACACAACGTCATTATCCAACATGGCGGAAATCGCAGACTGTTTGTTTACAAATCTTCCTCAACGAAGTCGTATATCATGTGGTTTATACTCTGTCTACAGATATAAAAAACATGTAGTGTATTGAAAAATTGCAACAGAGATATTAACAGTCATCTTCGTCGCGTTTACGTGAAGCAAAACAGCGTGAGTTACGAAAGCACACTGATTCTTGTCAGGTGTGAATTCTTTTGTATCCGATGACAGCAATTGGACTTTTTCAAGTATCTTTGGGAGAATAAATGGGTTACACCATGTGACCAGCACTGGGATATGGGCTTGGTTTGTGCTGGAAACCATCCACACAGGGGAAAACGAGCCTATAACGAAATATGTCATGGGATTAACTGCAGATGTCAGTGTAGACAAAAAGCCATTTGAATATACTGATGCCACTTGGTTCAGGTAAGAAACGGGTTTGTTTGTATTTTAATACAGGCTAAAATCCAGAAAAAAAGTTCACTCAGAAAAATGATCTAGGTGTAATTTTTTAATGGTAAACGCTCCATTTTTTTAAAAAGAAAAATGCCCCCTTTCAAATAATGAAATTGCAGCCTAAGGACCTGTGATAATTTTATCTTTTAAGCTATATTTGTGTGGGTATTTATGTAGGTTTAATGGTACTTGGGTAAAATAAATTTAAGGGTAACAATTGGAATTAGATTGAAGCTAGGGCTGGTCTTGGCAAAATTGCTAGGCTCATCATAATTAATATTCGAAACCATGCCTTACTTATAAAACATGGACAAATGGGATAATAATTTATTTTTCATCAATGTATCAATTAACTTTCAGATAAGTGTTTTCATGTGTCTATAGTAAGCTATATTTATATTTCAGGCATATTTGAGAAGTGTCATTTGACACACAGTGATCTTATGGTCAGCAAAAGAGTCCAAAGTCTTGCAGAAACTGAAACTAGTGTGGAAATGATGGCTGTTGTAGAAAGGCATGTATGTAAATGAAAGCCACAATATAACAAATGCTGAGGAGATGCATGAGGCCCTAGTTTCTGCAGTTGGAGCCATTTTCTACATCCAGCTAGACAGACATCTTCCAAACCTGCGTGGACTGGAGTGTCCAATTACAACAATTTAGCTTTCTTGATTCCTACAACATGAGAAAAGGTGTCTTCCTTCCTTGAGCAGTTTTAACATGAGTGATACTGATGTTAAAGTTAATTTGGGTTTTTCTGAGGCAAATATGCCAACTGGGACTATACCAAGCAAGATCACAAACAGGGAAATTTTTTCTTGTCCAGAGAAGTTTTCTCTGAAATCTTTTGCTACTAAGACTGAAGAGTATTTGTAAGGTCCTTTTTTAGACCACAGTTATGAAATGTGCCAAAAAAAAAAAAAGCTTTTGATCAAATTAAAGTCTAGTGGGCCAACAATCTGACTAAAGAAAAACTTAAAGCACATCAGCTGTGAGAGAACTCCACCCTCTTGAATATCTCACTGAGTTACACAATGGATGAGCTTTAAAGTCATCTAAACCTTTGAAACTATATTCAAATAAAGTAAAGGAGTTTTTACTGAAGGAGTTTAGAAGGGCACAAGAAACAGGCCAGCAGAACCTAGCATTTGTGAGCATGAAGATGAGATTGAAATGTCAGTAAGGAGGGTTACAGACTCTTCAGGAAGAAAAAATCGGCAGTTATTTTTGAATGTATTAAAAACTTTGATGTTATGAGCTGTAATGTTTGATACAAAACTGCAAAGATGTTTCATAACACCAGGATATATTTTGTTGTGTTAGTTTTGCTTTTTGAATAGAAAATTATCTTGTTTTGCTACATTATGATATAGTTTGTAATGATCACAACTAATGTTGCACTGCTTTGCATGTATTGCTATATTATAATTTTGTGATTTTTTTTATTATTTGTAATTATTCATCTGAGACAACAATAAACTAAATTGAATAATTTTTTAGTTACTGTATGCTCATAAATAGTCACCAAAAAGTGGTGTGGATGATTTAAAAAAAACTCTTGATAATTGAAAAAGATTTGTTCTGGCTTTGCTATCATAAATACTATGGCATATCCTGATCTCTATATGATAAATATTGCACCAAAAAGAAATTGCTACTAAACTAAGATTTTAATTTGTATTCACCAAATTGATGATATTAAAAAAAAAATATATATTAAAATTATCTTGTAAACTCTCAAGTTAATTGCCAGTGCCTATCCAAAGTAACAGAATCTATGATTTATTTCCTCTAAATTTTTTGTCCATATAAATTAAGAAGTCCATATATGGCAATTTACAAATATGAAGCCCAGTGACCTTGACCTACTGACCTGATATTCATTAGTACACACCCACTTTCCATGTTCACCAGCCCTATTAATTTAGTAACATCATTGTAGAGCAAAATGGTTTAATAAATTAATCAAACCTATCGTCTACATAGACTTGAATGAATCCACCACGATTTTTTGCCTTAAAAATGGCCAACTTTGGAGGTATTTTTCAGTACCTGTTTTAATACAGCAGTAACTTTTGAAACTTGATTTGGAATGACCCATATCTGCCTAAAATATTCATGCAGTTTTATAGCTGTAAACCCTGTGAAGATGGAGATATATGCAATTAAAGATGGTAGTATCAAAATTGGACTTTGGGGGGAGGGGTGTTATAAATGGGTGTGGCTCGCCCAAGCAGGGTCTTATCTGAATTCTACATATATCTGTGGCAAGCCAAATGATTGTTTTCAATGATTGTAAGGTCTAATATTTTTTAGTTTTCTCCATTTTTGTTTAATTTACACAAAATATATCATTATTTTTCCAAGGTAAAAATGGAGTCTCAAAGAGGCTACATAAGCCATGACTTATAATAGGCTATAATTCTCTGAAGAAAGGATATTTTTGGGATTCCTTCCTAACTCATGAATAACTTCCTAATATGCCTCCATACAACAAATTTGGTTGAAATCCGCTGACCCCCACCTTGCCACCCTGGGCTGGTTCTCTCGTGGACAAGCTCTTAACTCATGCTTGATTTGGTCATTAAACCATGGCTTGTCATTTGACCTGATCAGCCTCCTTTTATGGGGTATATGGCGTTTGTAAAAAGAGAGTAAAGAATCAGTAAAAACTTCAGTTTTTACGTTCATATCATAATTATTTTTAAAAAATAAAGTTTCCCAGTCATATTCGCTTATGTCTTTGTCTAAAGCCACCAAATTAGCCTGATCGTACTTCCATATTGTTCTATATACAGGATCGTGTTTGGGTTGAGTAATACAAAGTTCAGTAACGAGGGTACTATGATCCGTTTGGCCAATGGGCGGGTCAACGAAGGCACTGTTAATTAAGTCGGGTCTGTTTGTCAGAGTCAAATCGATACAAGAAGCGGATTTTCCTTGTATCCTGGTAGGCTCGTGGATCAGTTGATCGAATCCTTTTTCTAGAAACAAACTGCTCAAAAGCTTACCCGTGAGGTCTTCCTTACCTTTTCTGAACCAACTAAGAGAGTGAGCATTAAAGTCTCCATTAATAAAAATACCGTTTGAATTTAGTTGGCATGCTTTTTCGAGACTCATTTTACATAAGTTCACAAACTTGTCTCTTTCGGTTGATGTTTGACTAGGCGACCTATAGAAGATGCCATATAAAAACCGCTTAAACTGTAACTGAAATTCAATCCAAATGCAGTTGAGATCGTCACTCTTTAACTCAGGACATTCTTTGTAAACTATTTTCGAGCTGACAAAGATTAAGGCTTCGTTCACATGCAAGGTCTATTTTCTAAATTCTATTTTCTATTCGCGCTATCTTATGATCACGGTCTGTGCACTGAATATCCCGCCGCGTAATTACTGGCAGCGCGAGCCAGTTACTTATAGTAACTTATAGTAACTGGCTCGCGCTGCCAATAATTACGCGGCGGGATATTCAGTGCACAGACCGTGATCATAAGACATACCGCAAATAGAAAATAGAATTTAGAAAATAGACATTGCATGTGAACGAAGCCTAATAAGCCTTGGCCAATGTTGTAGTAGATGGGAGAATGGTAACCCTCGATGTTGTAGACAGTGTTTAACTGATAAGAAGATAACTTTCCCACCTCTTATAAGCCGATGATTGACGCTTTTAGGAGTTTGGCTCGGATCATTAAGGCCTCAAATCTTGTACCATTTTCCGCACTGATGCTTCTGATGTTTGAAAACAAAAAATTGACTTCCTCAACCCGATTTTGCAGACGTTTATGTGGGCCTGGATTTGGGTGGATATCACCTGAAATTAGGAGCAATAGACATAAATTAGTTTTATAGGGCAGACCAGGAGTTATTGGTAAGATAAACAGAGAGGATGGAAAAAAGGTACCGGTAAGAAAAGACATACTTTTGGCCAATCTATTGTTTAGCACATTATTTCGATTGTATATTTTGAGATAATTTGTACTGTTATTAAAAGTAGCAGACACTAAAATTGTTTCCACTTTCCAAGACTGAGAGTCACCGGGGCTTGGGTAGACTTCCCCTGAAATTAAGAGCAGTAGAAGTATAATAGTCACCAGAGGTAACCAGCAGCAAGTTACGGGTGTTGGAGATAAAGAAGAAAATGAAAATAAGGATATAACGTAATTTGGCTCCGTTTTGCATTTTGCTATACTAGTAGAAATTTGACTATTAGAATAAATCGAGTTAACATGTCTACTAGGCATACTGCCGACTATGTCAGTTGTGATCAGTTGAGAATGATTCAAAACACTTCCTCCTAACTCACAATAAAGATCGCAATTATAATACTTTCGAGAAGTTGAACCTTCATGTGTTACATATATGTACACTATGAACATCAATATGCCATCTCTCAAACCAGTGATACTCGGTTTGATCTTAAGCAACCACAGATAAGCAACAAAGATTTCAACCACAGGGTTGTGCCTGTCAAGAGTATAGATGGTTACAGACAATTTTAAAGTTGAAGCATTTTCTTTCCTAGTTACATTCCCCTCCACTAGATCCTATCTTGGAGTACTTGAAAGCTGCGGTGAAGGAACTCTGGGCCTAAAAATTGGAACGCTATTTACAGTATATACAGGTTGGCCCATTTGAGCGGTAACTAACCCTGGGTTTGGGTGTGGTTGGCCGTTAAAAATCCCTGGATGATTGCTAACATGCTTCCCAGTCCACACATTCATTGTGTTTGTGTTATCCCCCGTGTTCTGCTGACCTCTTCTGTACATTTCAGGAGTTTTTTCTCGGATCAAGCCATGGTTGGTAATGAAGAACCTATGACCGTCCGGTATTTGGTGGAGCATAAACTCCATGTTTTTTTCCAAAACGCGCAGTGGAATATTGACAACGCTGAGTGGAATATTGACAGGTTCTTTTATCGTCAAAGACTTTCTGCAAATAAATTTTAAAAAAATTAATAAATAAATAAATAAATAAATAAATAAATAAATAAACGATACTAATTCATCTTCATTAAAGGCGACATTCGTGTTGTGGTTGAGGTAAGTGGTTTAATTTTTGCGGGACTAAATGTTAGGACCTTTGTTAATAAGATAAGTGGATGGGAAAGAAAAATATAACTTTTAACAAAAATATTACTATCTTACTTAACAAACAAACCGCTACTTCGCTCTTGTAACTATTTTGTTGGTTTATTTTACTGCAGTAAAGCGTGGATAAAATGCATGTAGTTCAAAACGCCCTCACAGTGCCGTTGCTTTTGCGACTTCAGCTGCTGGGGTTAGGTGAAGTGGCGAGGACAGAAACCGAAGGGACTAAATCGGCACTGGTTTATTACAACTCTCCAATCCTCCACTCATTTCAAGCGGTCAATACACGTCTTCAACACATATCATAAATTACATGATTATTTGACATGCCAGTACAACACTTTTTACACAATTTTATCTTATATAAGAATTTAAAGCCATGCATGTATTTTATTTCCCCGAGAAATGATATTTTGACATAGGGGCCCCGGTCCATATGTAAAAACTACTTTTTATACGCGGTAATATTCTGACGTTTGTCTTGTCTCAACATGGTTGTGACGTCTTCCACAAAATTGATGGAAATGTGCTAGATGTGACAAGCCGCATATAGTAGGCCATAATAACCGATTTTTAACCATTTACCTAAAATATCTTGTTAAACGGTTTTCCTCATCTACTGATACGGATTGTTGAAATTGTAATATTAAGTTTTTCATGAATCTTTCAAACGTAGTATTACTTGTAAGAGGGATTTTTTTATGATTTGGTCACTTATTCAGTGGATCTAAGAGGGAGGGGGCCACGTGCCCCTCCCTTTATACCTATAACTTCTGAAATACACATTTTCCCAATCCCACCCCTCTTCCACGCACATTTGCACTTCTAGCTATTCTGATCAAAGTAAAATGATATTATAAGTAATTGTAAAGTAAGTTACTCTACTAAATTTGACATCTACTAAAAACAATTTTTACACGCGGTATATTTTGGCTTCTGTCCTGTCTCAACATGGCTGTGACGACAACCACAGATTTCATGGAAATGTGCTATGATGTGACAAGCTCGTGGCAGCTGTAAATATGTACATGAAGTATGCCATTAAATCAACGGTTTTTAACCATTTTCTCAATAAAGAATATCGTTAAAGTGTTTTAATGCATGTCTCTTGGCACTTTGGTTCCTCATCTACCGATCAGAAAAAACAGAAGACAAATGTAGAATGAAGTTGTTCATAAATCTGTAATAAGAAGTATTACTTGCAATGTACATGTATAATACCATAGCGCTAGACACAGTGTGTTTTTTATTTGTGTCATACTACACTGTTTTACATTAGCCGAGCGAAAAGAGACACATTTTATCCTATGTCACTCTTCCTCTTTCAACACAGAGTCTTAGATCCTCGAGTGATTGTTAATACGTCAACTGTGAAATAGGGGAGACCGGGGCTAGTTGGCCCAATTAGACACTTTTGGCCTTGTAGTGCCAACTAGGAATGAGTGACAGTAACAAAACCGGTTTAAAAGTAAGCCCCATGAACTAAGCTACGTATCCAACGTCAATATTTTTCAAACATAATGCCAGATGGCTCACAATTTGACAAAAAACGCAGTTGACGTCAGGGGGGCCAACTTGCCCCGCCACGGGGCAAGTTGGCCCCAGGGTCGGGACAAGTTGGCTCCCTATACGATAATGAAGTATCACATATAAATGCCTTGAAATACATTTTATACATTTTTAAATTTATTAAATTGATTTTTGAGAGTCTTTGATGAATAAATAGTTCAAACGAGGCAGATTTATTGAGGTTTCCGTACGTCACGTTGTAGGGGGGGGGGGGGGGGGGGGTAAGTGTTGCAAGAACCAAAATATCTATGAATAAAATTTGTTTTGTTTTAATTAAGAATAAATTAATAATGGTATAAAGCAGGCTTTTAATGAATGAAAACGAAAAATAAATTTTCATTTTAAAAGAAAGTAACAACTTCAGTTTTAAACCATTAAGTTTGTTTCAACAATGGTCTCTAGCTCTGTCGTAAAGATTTGAGGGTAATACGAGGGTCCAACTTGCCCCGAGCCACGGGGGCAAACTAGCCCCGGGTGCACATAGAATGAGAAACGATAATACGTCTCTGTTAAACTTGAAACAATGAGCTTCAGTTTGATGCCTTATACATATATTATATTCGATCAAAAGCATATGAAAATAGATTTTTAAACCTCTTAAACAAAATTATTTTTAGGTGCAAAAATCGTTTATTTCGACTCACCTCTTAAGTAAAACTTTTTAATGCCCGACACTTCCTTATGTTGTAAAGCAAATTACTTACACTTTCACTAATCACAGATAATAATTAAAGCGGAATCAAATGAGTAAAAGGGACAAAGAGTTATTGAGTGTAAGTTAAGTTTCTCCAAGAGTCAACAAATGTAGAACATGTTTTTAGTGTCAGAAAAAGATGGAAAAGGTCAAAGTCAGTAACAGTTAATGTAATTGGTTAATTTCATAACATATTTTAATTTTGATCATCTATTTATCACATGATAACTGAGTTTTGGATAAGGTCCAAGTATGAGTAATCCAAATAATATTTTAGATATCTTTAATTGAAACAAGTATCTAAGGGATAACCTAATAAGGAAATGTTGCACGGTGACTTGCAATATGCGAATGGAAAATATTTTGTAATCACGCAAAGACAATGGAAAAGAAAACAAGTAAGTGCGTGATCAGTACGGAGAAATTGATTATAAATATTTGTGAAGTTGTATGAAGAGGGAGTCGGTGAATAAACGTTCGAAAGCTCCAAATACTGCTGTCGTCATTCCTCACTATAACAAGTGGTGGAGGAAAAATCGATCCCCGCTCTACCGAGGCAAGTGGAACGGTGATACAGTTATGGTGATGACGGCGGCAGGAGCATAGACACCGATGGGTTCATGCCATCCACCCAAGGGCAAACATCGTCAGTGCCTCAGTGCAGCGAAAACTGAGTATGCTGGGTATTGAAAATCGCCAAAAGTCATTACCCAAGCAACAATTAATAACTGAAAAGAAATGAAGATGTTGTCAGATTTGACTTTAGCGCCAGAAAAGTTTACTGGTAACACAAACGAAGATGTAGAAAGGTGGTTAAATCAATTTGAAAACTATACGCAGTATAAAAAACTAGAAGATGAACAAATCACCGCCTTATTTCCTCTCTTACTGAATCAAACAGTGTTAAACTGGTAAGTAGAAGTACAGAAAGACTGGAAATCGCTTGTCCGCGAGTTCCGACAGCGATATGAACTGAAATCCGGAGAAACTTGGGAGAAAGCCTCAGAATTTTTCAAGCGTCATCAACTTCCAGAAGAACCAGTACAGAAGTACATCGAGTCGATGCGTCACGACGCCAAACGTGCGCGTTTAGATGAGAAAACAGCCTTTACAGTGGTAATGAATGGGTTACTACCCGAACTCCGCCCATTTGTATTGCAAAAGGAGCCCTCTGACTTTGATTCTCTTATGCACCACGCGCGCATTGCAGAAAACGCAGTTAGCCGACGAGAAGAGGTCAACGAAATGACATAAAAATGATAACAGAGAAAATAGACACTCTTCAGAGTTCAATTAAGGACACCGCCAATGTACAGTCTGCAATCCATATATTGCACGAACCAAGCGAAACCAGAAATGAAACAAACTTTTTACCTACGAGAGCAAGCCCATTCGCGTATCCAGGAAAATTCATAGGTCCCAGACGTATGCACCAACGTGGCAGGCATCTGCGACGCTCAGAGTACAAATTAACATCATCTGGAAGTCAAAACTATCCTCAACAACGAAATCCAATAAGAAAATGGTCGATGTGTCAGGGATGTGGTGAGTACACGCATCTTAGACCTGATTGTTTTGCTCGCAATTTTAATTGTAATTGTTGTGGTAAAATAGGACACATAGCAAAAGTCTGTCATTCTGCACGTGTAAACAAACGACTAAGAAAAAGAAAAAGGTTTTATAACAAGATTGAAGATAGAAAAGTGCCAATTTCTATTATTTCCGATTACCAAGCTAATAACCTAATATCAATTCAAATCGACAAACAGCATGTCAATGCTTTGGTTGACACGGGTGCCGTCATATCTTGTGTATCAGAATCTCTTTTATCAAAATTAGGAAAAAAAGGATCGAAATGAATACGAAAAACCGTCATTAAAAGAAGTTTCAGTTGTTGATGGATCTGTGATTAAAGTTCTAGGAAAAGTAGAGTTACCTCTTTGTTTTGGAGATGTGATCATAAAACATAAAGTCCACGTATTTAGTCAATTGCCAAGAGGTTTGATATTAGGCACAGATTTCTTAAGAAAACACAATGTAAAAATTGATTTATCGTCTGATAGCATGGCATTGCCTGATTATAATTTGCTCTTACCTTTGTATAGTCCACTTGTATTAGGTTTAGTGCGTAACTTTAAATCAGAATTTATTCCACCAAGATGTGAATGCTTAATACCAGTGAAAATATCACATTCTTCCTCTGTTTCAGTAGCTTTACTAGAACCAGTACGAAAGCTCGAGTCAAAGAAAAAAACTTATCGGAGCAAAATGTTTGGTTTCCATTGATAAAAATAAATCTGCTTACAGAATAATGAACCCTAGCGATGAAAGTATTTTCATTCCTAAAAGAACAATATTAGCTGTTGCGAGTTCAGTGAGTCTGGCAAGCATCAGTGCTTTAAATGAAATGTCAAAAGGAGACACAGCACAAAAAGGTGTTACGTTATCAGATCAAGAAGCATTGCGGAATGCAGATGAATTAAATATAAACTTTGCCAATTCAGACATGAGTGAAGACCAGAAACAACAGTTGAAAATGTTGTTAGGACGTAATCGTGAAGTTTTTGCTACCAATCTATCAGAATTAGGTTCAGCAAATATGTATCAGCATAGAATTGACACAATAAATGATATCCCTGTGAAACAAACGTTTTATCGTACGTCACCGAAGCTGAAAGATGAAATTGTCAAACAAGTAGACGAAATGTTACAACACGGTATAATCGAAGAAAGCATGAGTGAGTACAGTAGTCCAGTAGTACTTGTAAAAAAGAAAAATGGAGAATACAGGTTCGCGATTGATTACCGGAAGTTGAACAAAGTTACAAAACCAATGCACTGGCCACTTCCACGTTTAGAAGATGTTTTTGAAACGATAGGTACATCAGGTGCTAAATATTTCTCTAGTTTAGATATGGCAGGTGCATACTGGCAATTACCTCTTGACCCTGAAACTAAACACAAGACTGCGTTCATCACACACCACGGGCACTTCCAATTCTTACGTTTAGCGTACGGCCTTCGTAACGCCGGTGTAAGCTTCCAGGCCTTAATGAGTCACGTTTTTAGAGACATGAATTGGAAAACAATACTGATATACATTGATGACATTTTGGTCATGAGTAAGACGTTTGAAGATCATTTAAAACATTTAAATCAAGTATTCCAAAAACTAAGATCTGCAAACCTCAGACTTAAACCATCAAAATGTAAGTTTGCAACACCAAAAGCTAAATATTTAGGTCATGTAATAAATAAAAATGGAATAAGACCAGACGAGAAAAATCTTGAAGCCATAAAATCGTTTCCAACACCAAAAGTTGTAAAAGATGTAAGAAGTTTTCTAGGATTGTGTAACTTCTACAGAAAATTTATAAAAGGTTTCAGCAAAATAGCAGATCCCTTAAATAAACTTTTAAGGAAAGATGTACAATTCTTATGGAGTCCTGAATGTGAAGCGTCATTTCAAACATTAAAAGAAGCTTTAATGTCACCACCAATACTGGCTTATCCAGATATGTCGCGCGAGTTTACACTAACGACGGACGCATCTACTACAGCTATAGGTTATATTTTAGGTCAAAAGAATGACAACAACCATGATAGAGTCATTGCGTATGGAGGAAGATCTTTAAACAACGCCGAAAAGAACTACACAATTCATGAATTAGAATGTTTGGCAGTTATTGAAGGGATAAAACAATTTGAACAGTATTTGGCCAACAACCACTTCAAAGTGTATACAGATAATAAAGCGATTTCGTGGTTACAAAATGTTAAACATACATCTGGCAGGCTTATCAGATGGTCATTAAAATTACAAGTCCTAGATTTTGAAATAATACACAGACCTGGAAAAACAAACCCAGCTGACGCATTATCAAGACGCGAATATGAACCAGTAAATGTTTTGGATACTGTTAACAACAGTCAGTTAAGAAAAGGTCATATTGACATGTGTCAAGATAAACATTGGACCCAAGCTAAACTTTTCTTACCAAAACATACAGATAAAAGAATTGAACATGATTTAAGTGAATATGATAACATGAACAGTGTTGATGTAACAAATGTAAACGATAAAGAGAAATTAAAACAAGATCAACGCGAATGCCTCGAGTTTCAAGATACAATACGTTACCTAGAACAAAGTGATTTACCTAGTGATTTAAAACAAGCGCGTAAAATCATCGCAGAATCAGAACAATATGTAATGATAGATGATATTTTGTATCATCTGTATCAACCTCGTACACGGGGAATGCCAGAAAAGATGAGAATAATAAGACAATTAGTAATTCCAGTAACACTAAGGAGTGATGTTTTACATGCATATCATGATTCATTAACAGCCGGTGGTCATCAAGGTTGTGATAGAACTTTTGCCTCCATTAGGAATAAGTATTTTTGGAAATCACTTTACAAAGACGTCACGGAGTACGTCAAATCATGTGAAGTGTGTCAAAAGGTTAAGCATTTACGTAGAGATGCTTCAGCACCTTTGAACCCTTTACCCATCGCAGGCGTGTTTGAAAAAATGCACATGGATATATTAGGTCCCTTAATCAAATCAAAAGAAGGATATAAGTACATTTTGTTGGTAACGCGTTCTTTTTCTAATTTTGCTGAAGCAATACCTTTGAAAACTCAGGAAGCCGAAGAAATCGCCATGACTCTTTACAGAGAAGTCTTTACAAGATATGGTTGTCCGTCATATCTCGTTTCTGATCGAGGAAAGAATTTTTTATCTCAAATTATTCAATCGTTATGTAAATAATTCCACATAAAGCGCTATCATACTAGTGCATGGCATCCACAAAGTAACGCAGCCTGTGAAAGAACTAATTCAATAATTGCTCAAACTTTGAGAGCATATTGTGAGAAAGATCAAACTAATTGGCCTGATATACTTCCAGGAGTAATGATGGCATTACGTGCAACTCCTTGTACGCAGTCCACAAAGTTTTCTCCTTATTATTTAGTTTTTGGACGAGAAATGCGTACACCATTGGATAGTGATTTGATCCCTGAATGTCATGAGAATAAAAATCTACCTCAGTACATTGAAGAACTGAAAGATACCCTTAAAACGGCAAAAGAAATTGCAACAAAGAATAGGGAAGCAACTCAGAAACAGTATAAAGAAAGGTATGACCTAAAGTCAAAGCAACCGATTTATAAAGTAGGTGATAGAGTTTGGATATATACACCAATGACACCTAAAGGATTAAGTTCTAAATTGTACACCAAGTACAAAGGACCATATTACATTACAAAGATATTATCAACAGGGTGTACGTATTATTTGAGAGATTGTAAAACACACAAGGAACATAAATCGCCTGTTCATGCAAATAGATTGAAAATGTATTATGACCCTAAAGATTACAATAAATATAAAAGGCTGAATGAAAGTAATTATGAACAAGACAACAAATCAAATGGGAATAAAACGACCAGTGAAACACAAGATAGAGACATTCATGACACAGAAAAAGCGGATTTTGCATCGGACAGTAAGCAAGACGCGTACGAATATTATGAAGTAGAAAAATTGTTATGTTGTAAGAATATAAACGCAAAGAGACATTACAAAGTAAAATGGAAGGGTTATAAGAACACTTCCTGGGAACCTGAAGAAAATATTTCAGATGCATTAAAAAGAGATTATCACATTAATAAGACGTTACAAGGAAGACGAAGAAAACGTAGAAATTAAAAAGGAAACACATCTCTTCGAGACGAGTTCGATAATCGATACACTGGTAAATAAAAAGATAGTACACTTACACATTGTAAAAAAAAGTACACAAAGGTCAAATGTATAATTTGGACAACACAGTGATCCAGCTTAACTGAACCCTAAATGTGAATCGATTCACTATTTTCCTATCTATCTTATCTATCTCATTTCCTCTCTTTATTTTCTCAAATGAGGCTTTAGTTAAAGCAGTGTGCACTAAAAAAAAAACATGAGCATTGACCTTTTGAAATGATGATTCTATAAATTCTCACTGTAATGTTGTGGCAGCATTAGCGCGCTCAGCGGTGTTGAGTGTAGACAATTTTGTTTCTGAAGAACTGTTTAAAAAAGAACATTGATTTTATTCATATGAGTAAACGTTACATCCGAACGATGTAATACAAGTTATCACAAGGTTAACATCATAATGGAAGGCATAGTAAACTGACAAAATAAAGACGAGATGTTTTGACAAGTCAGTCGCTGACATTACCCCGGAGTGCCCTAGAACAACGACCTCTTTAAATAGTTGTCATTAATGTGTCAATCAAAATTTTTTTTTGCTACTACAGTGTGAACTAAGATGAATTTTTTATTTTCCAACCAAGTGTCAAGTTGTCAAAACAACACTAAAGATAGCACAGCAACATCACATAAATATTGGGTTGTGGCAGTATTTCCATTCAATATGCATATTTTCAACATGAAACGCAATGATTTATTTAATAAACCCTATTTCAACAATTTTTCTTCATGTTCTTGCCAATAGTGTTAGTGATTATTTGAGATTATGAAAGTGACTCAAACAACAGAGAGAGACAAGAGCAAATTTATACTTGTATGGCAGATGCTATTCTAAAACGAAATATTTTCTACAGATGATTAATCTCAAATACTAGTTTAAATTTATTCGAGACATAGAGCTTATTGCTCACAATGAAATTTGGTCTGTATATCAAGGACAAGCAATTGGCATTAGTAGTAACTTTACTAAAAAGAAGTACACGTAAACAATACGTGCTTACTATACCGTAGTGATCATAAAATTTCGCAACAAAATTAATTAATAAGCCGAAGAAACTTAGAACCACAGATCCATTCATATTACGAAGTGAAGTAATAACTATAATAATTTAGAAAAGTTCATTTAAGTAATTGTATCTACAGACTACATCTGTCAAAACATTGGCATAGCTTGACAAATATAAACATTAGATAACCAAAAACGTTATTTTAGAATGAGTTATCCCAGAAAATTATTCAAAAACGAATATTGTACATGTTTGCGCATTTAACATGCTTGTGCACTTTTCTATATTCAGTTCGAAACATATAAACACAATGCAGATTAATTTTAATCCAATCTGAATTTGACTTGACTTGCTACACGTGTCTATAATAAACATAACGCATTAATTTTTGCGAGTGAACTTTTGGTGTAAGAAGTGTGTGTACGATCACAAAATATTAATGACTTTATGATTCATTCTTATTGTTACTTCAATGATTTCAGACATTTCAGATTATTATCATTGAGATTGTGCGAGATGCACGGAATTAACATGACAATTAAGCTCTGATGAATATTATTATTAATTTTTAATCACTATGTACTATGATATATAATAATGAACATTTTATTGTGTGTTAACCATGGTCATTATTTATTAGCATGCTTTATTTTAATTACTTTACAATGTTACTGCATATTAATAACATATTGCATATTGATCTTATGATTGTTGGTTATCGATATTTGAACAGATGATTATTGTTTTATATAAAAAGTGTATTTGATTGTTAATAATGATGACATGAAACTGATGAAATGCATTAAGGAAGATTCTCACATTTTGCGACTTAATTATTTATCGGTATAATTTTATAAAATTCGTGGATTGAATTTGATATGATCAAGTGTTTCTCTTATAGTCATCACAGAGGATAGCTAGAGTGTAGACAAATATGAAGATGAACAGGTACTTCGTCATGAACGATGCGCTGGTCGCAACGTTGTGGTGAATACTGCTCATTAGGCAGGGAAGGTACCGTCTCACTTAATGCATTCCTACTATATCTAAAATGACAACCAATAAAAGAGAGACCATAATAAGAGAGCAACAGGTTTAAATATCCGCATGAGAAAACAAACAAAAAGTATCTGTGCTATTGGACTACACATTAAATGCTGTAAATGTCAATACGAACTATATCCACGAAGAATTGCATTTTCTAAAAAGTATTACTTTATCTTCCTTCAGGTTATGTTTTTTGTTTCATGTCGAATGTGTTTTTAATTTTATGTTATTTAGTATTTGCTTTGCTTTAAAAAAAAATGAAAAAGGAGCGTATGTTGTAAAGTTTTAGAATTCGAGGACGAATTCTTTTGAAGAAGGGGTGTATGTTGTAAAGCAAATTACTAACACTTTCACTAATCACAGATAATAATTAAAGCGGAATCAAATGAGTAAAAGGGACAAAGAGTTATTGAGTGTAAGTTAAGTTTCTCCAAGAGTCAACAAGTGTAGAACATGTTTTTAGTGTCAGAAAAAGATGGAAAAGGTCAAAGTCAGTAACAGTTAATGTGATTGGTTAATTTCATAACATATTTTAATTTTGATCATCTATTTATCACATGATAACTGAGTTTTGGATAAGGTCCAAGTATGAGTAATCCAAATAATATTTTAGATATCTTTAATTGAAACAAGTATCTAAGGGATTACCTAATAAGGAAATGTTGCATGGTGACTTGCAATATGCGAATGGAAAATATTTTGTAATCACGCAAAGACAATGGAAAAGAAAACAAGTAAGTGCGTGATCAGTACGGAGAAATTGATTATATATATTTGTGAAGTTGTATGAAGAGGGAGTCGGTGAATAAACGTTCGAAAGCTCCAAACTGCTGTCGTCATTCCACACTATAACACTTAGCATTGTAGGTTACAGTCACTTTACAAGAGTGTGTGGCCAATTTTTTTACCGCGTAGTTACTTTTTCATAAATTGACAGGGGGCCAACTTACCCGGTCTCCCCTACTTATAGGTTTTTATGACACGATGAGTGTCTTAATTCTCTCTTCGTCGAGGTGCATTCTATTTCGAGAAAGACTGGAACTCACAGTGATGTTAGCTGGTACCTCACGACAACCATGTTTATATTTTAACCGAATATGTTTATCACGAGTGTTGCATCTGAATTTTCTTGATTATTCATTTCATGTGTTCACAGAAAGTTAATTTTCAGATAACTGTTTAGTCTGCAATAAAAATGAGAAATGTAAATCATGCGATTAATTTTCAGAAATCAGATAAATGAATGTGCTCTTAGTTAAAAAGACAAAATCAACTGATAATTTACTGCATTTGGGTTGCAGAAAAAAACAAAAATCTGCAGCCGAATAGAAACATGCAGTTACATATATGTTTCCTGAATTTGACAATTTTTGTTATTTTTGTTATTGCAAAACCTTGTCATTTTAAACTCTTTTTCCAATTGGTCATTGTAAGTGACGTCAAATTCTACAAACATGATGTCTACCACGTTCAAAAAGGACATTCTTTTCTCAAATGAGAGTCAAAGAAGTTACATTGTAAAGTTTAATACCAGTGGCGAATTTAGGGGGATGTCAGTGGGGGTCCTGACCCCTCCCCCCCCCCCCCCCCCACACACACACACACACACATCTTTGATTTCTGAAAAACAATTACACCAACAATCCCCTCTTGAAATTAGAATTTTGACTAGCTGAATCATAGTATAAACTGTACCAAATGGCACCGTTCGCTTTTTGAAATACCAAAATTTTTGGGGGCCCTTCAGTAGACCCAGACCCCACGATAAGGGTATGGGGGGGGGGGGGGGCGAGGATCGGCTTCGCATCCGCTGCCTGTCATTCCTAAAAACCAGACCCACTTCAAATAATCCTGGATCCGCCCCTGAATTCCATACTAAACTAGAAAAGCACTCCGAGAGCGCAGACCTCATCCAAGGCAACTATATTTGATTATTATTGATTATTGATTGATTGTTAATCCGGATCACCACCAAAAACTAATCACTTCTAAGTTAACCCATTTCTGACATACCCTGAAAATTTCATCAAAATCGGTCCATAACTTTTTGAGTTATGTTGATGACAAACAAACAAACAAACAAACAGACAGACAGACAGACAGACAGGGGTGAAAACATAACCTCCTTGGCGGAGGTAACTACAAAGTACATATACATTTAATAAATACTCTCTCGCGTACGCACTCGCATGCAAGAACAATAAAGTCACCGACATCCGCCGCCTCACAGACAGACTACACCTATTCCCTGTGCATCTACAGTAACTATGGCAACCTTTCCTGAGATTTGTATTGGCAAATGTTAGATTTTCTGCTGGCACAGAAGGTCACTCCTAAATACTCACACGGCTATATCTATAGCTTTTAGAAAGAGTCATTCTTCTTAAACTTCCCTGAATATCATCCCTTTAAAGGTTAAATGAGTTAAGCCAAGAAAGTGGCCTACTCGCTGGTCCATAGTAAAAGGTCTGGAATAATTATGAAAACTGAGTAAACTTTTGCCGATGAATGTGATTTCGGAGAATATGAAAGTGTCTTGGAATCATGATGAAGACAAATGTTGGATTTACTTGCTTCATCTTTTTTTTACCTCTATCAAAATATTACTCCGTAGCTACATGTATTATACACAGAGAGAGAGAGAGAGAGAGAGAGAGAGAGAGAGAGAAACGCTATTTCTACATAAAAATTAAACTGCAAAAGCTGTCTCCAAGACACCTGGACGAACAATTATTTTGAGGAAATTTAATTTTGTTTTAACAGACACACATTTTATATGTCCCTTATGTAGAATACATGTATCTAAACTAAATCTAAACTAATATCTCTGTGTCAGTTATTAAACTTATCACACACGTATGAGTTGCAGAAGATACAGGTATATCTAACAATGTAAACGGAGGTGTAGATTGCCAATTAAAATGAAGCTGATGTCTAAAATACCAAAAAAAATTTTGGGCCACTTCAGCGAGCCCCGAACCCAACGCCAAGATTTGGGAGAGGGGGGGCGCTTCGCATCCGGGACCCCTCCCCTAGCCCTTAAACAATCCTGGATCCGCCCCTGGGTGCAATTACATAGTACATGTAGTTGCCAAAAATAAAACTTAGTTAGCTTGTGACCCACCCTAAATGAATGGCTTAATTTTTGGGCCCACTCCTTTTAGTAGACAAAAAAAAAAAAAAAAAAAAAAAAAAAAAAAAAAAAAAAAAAAATGTGCCCCCCTCCCACACACACTATGATGTGATAATCATTATCCCGATCCTCCACATATCGAAGATTGTCGGCACACTCCATGGACCAAGCCCCTCTACTTCTTTCTATCAACTGCCGTCCTCGTGACCTCTGTTAAACTTTTTCTTGTCCATTTGTATGTTGGTTTTCCATCCAAACCTTGGCCAGCCACGTTTTCTCTTTACTGGGACGCTTAGAAATGTTGATGTACCTGTAAACAACTCTAATTTTTCCAATCGCAACTCAATAAAGATATATAGCAATTACTTTTTATAAGCACCTCAGTATTAGCAATCGTTCATTCATAAAAAGGAATAGATATAAATAAAATTACAGTGTGTAGAAGGTAAATGTTGTCTGGATAGGGCATACCTTTACAAATGTAGACCACATGGGGGGAGGGGGGGGGGGTACTCTCAGGCCCTTCTGGCTGTTACTAAATTCATCCCAGGAGCAAGGAATTATATCGGATTCCCTGCCAGGAGCGAGTCGAGCATTGGTTCGTAATTAGAAAAAAAAAACTCTTGAGGAATATTTGATTTGGTAGCTTCAATTATATTTTACTATTATTAATATTATCAAATTGATTAAATACCAAAATATAGATTAATCAAGATCACCACCTTTGAAATCTCTGGTTTAAGCATCACTTCCTGTCAGCTTTATTACTACAGACAATCTAATTTGCATATATGAGAAAAATGAAGTTTTTATCTTTTGTTGGGTCCTTTACATATTTTTTCATTATTTTTCAAAGGCAATGTTCCTTTTTTACTGACATATTTATAGATATTTTATCAATATGTGTAATTTATTAATTATATAATCATAAAAACAACATATGCCAGACGTGTATGACGTAATCTCTCCCAAGTCAAAAGTAGTAAAAGTAGTAAAATAGCGATGACTGGTGAAGTAGGTCAATTGCCTGTGTTATTCTCCCATACGATTATTGATTTTTTACTAACGTGGAACATTTTAGGGGGAGGGTGAAGATAGAGTGAGGTCAAATAACCAAAAATATTTGGAATGCCTAGAATAACTGAAAGCAGAATATACTGGAAATTTAAGAAAAGCTAAAAAATAAAATCCATTCAATCAATTTCAGCGAGTACAATTTTAAAGATAGTATGATATCTTTATATTTTATCTGCCTCTCCCTAAAATGGCGCTGACCGCGTTAACTCTTCCGCTCCCGGGAAACGCAGAGAATCCAGCGCCCTGTGGCAGCATAAGACCCGACAACGATACCGGATACGTGCACACAGTAGCCGGGGTGGGTTAACCCCCTCCCCTCCCCCAACACACACATTTGCAACCACGTCAGTATTCAGCGGAGAGAGTGTTGTGGACTAACATTTATATACTTTCCCTCAGCTCGCGGAAGACCGTACCTGGGACACTCAGGTAAACTGATTAGAGATGTGGTCAGCAGTGAACTCGATGCAGTGGTCAGTGTCACTGTCAGTGGGTTATATTGATATTATTATATATAAATCTATTTGGTATCAATGCTATGTTTATCTATCATCAGTATCTTTCTGGGTTCAGGCATAGGATTTCTGTCACCGTTTTCTGTTATGTCTAAAAGTTCGCTCTGGGAATCTGTGCAGATAGGATGTAAAAATCAGTGTACGCAGAGGAACAGAAAATATTTTTTCCCTGAACCACTTTTCCATGTTTTGAAATCTACATATTCAGTTCTACGTCGGCAGAACTGTTTACTTTTGAAATGCATTCTTTTATTTCGGTGAAAAAAATAATAAAAATTTTAACCAGTACACTAACACATGTAGCTGTATTCTCACATGCCTGTGGACAGTGTCCAGATAGATAGCCACAGTTAACACCTAATGACAGCATCCAGGTCTTGGAATAGATGTTATAGTTCGGAACATGTGACATGATTATATTTTAATGTTTTGATGTAAGAATATCATTTTCTTTTCTTCAGTTATCCTACAAATGTACACATATTTTGTTAATCAGAAAAACTTTGATTTCTTTTTACAGAAGACTTAAATTTGATCTTGTTTGATTTATATTTATTGCCTTATCAACAAATATTTGTAAATGGAGAAGTTATTTGCTTTTAAAAAATGATATGATTGTTAAGATAAACTTTTTTTTCAAATCTGCTTTATAATTTTCTGGAAGTTGACTCTAAATGACAGCGTTGATGTTTGTGACAAAATGATTGATGCAGATGTGTTGAATCCATTGTTTGCTCTGCAAAAAGAGGTAAATTCATATTCCTTATCTAAAAATAATGTCTTATTTTCAATAAATTGTTATAAATTTTGTAAAAGGTGCTGAAATGTCAAACTTATGATAAAATGTTTATTACAGCATATAAAGTCTTGCACACTGTAGGCATTTGAAAATTGCCCTAAGTCAATGTTTCAGTCTGTATATCCTTTAAACATCTTTCCTCATTCAGTTCTGATCTTTAAAAGAGGTTGACAGTATAATCTGATTTAACCCAAAGGTGAATCGAAGTCCCAGTGAACTGTACCGTGGGATATTTTTATTCCTCAAAAGACAATAACGACGAGCGCGCTATACGTCACATGCAGTACGGTACTGCGCATGCGCTAAGATTTTACCCTTGGAGGGGCAACAAGCGGACATTTTGTTTAGAAGCAGTGTGAAAATGAGTGAAAGCCATACGGTGATTTTATCAGAAGAAGATGTCCCAGGGGCAAAACTACCAACTCCAAATGTGGAGGAGCATACGAATGTTGTTTTAAAACGATGGTTGGCCTGCCGTGGACTTAGAGTGAGCGGGAAAAGAGCAGAATTGATAGCAAGGTACTGTACACGTGAACTACGTAAGATAATGATAATCTTTGTTGCAAAAACAAAATTAAATTAGCAAATAACTTCTCAAACTATATTATACGAATGTAGATACATAGATTAAACTAGCAACAGTATTCGAACGTGATGACAATAAACAAAAAACTTACAGTGCACGGTAGTGGGGAGCGGTGTACGGTAGGCTGGGAGCATATACTACCGAAGTAATACACGAAATTTAAAGTAACATGGCAGCATGCTTGTGTTGTTCAAAGTATGATATAAGAGTTGCTTAAGTTGATACCTTATATTATTTCCAAGGTTGCCCAGTGCATGTCAACTAAATTTTGTAGCAGTTGATCCCCTTGCTCCAACATGTTTTTTTTTAAATTATAAGTTGTTCTAGCACAGTGGCTATGTTATTACAATCCCAAGGAAAAACTTCAGTTAAAGTTAAGGATAAAAGCATCATAAGCACAATAAGCTATCTGATCAAGGATATTTTACTCCAGTTATGTTGATTATGACATGATATCTCTTTTGTCTTGACCTGAAAGCAACATGTCATATGTCTTAACAAGTGAAAATGTTATAATACAGTTTTTTTTTTAACTTGCAGATGCAAAAATTGTATAGCTGCTGGCAAGGCTGGAGAAATTGATGTGAGTGTGGATCAGGGGAAATGGTACCAGAGAAAACTACGTGAACAAAACATTGAAAATGAAGATCCATCATCACAGCAAGAAAACTCCGGAAGTTGGTCTGGGCTTGTACCTGAAGCCGTACCACAAGTTTTTAACTATGGCAATATTTACCAGTGGCTGGTTGAGTCGTTACCAAGTTTTGACACCACAGAGAAACCTTTGCGTCGTGGATCACAATATGTGCAGTCTGGTTATGTAGGGCAGATTTATTATAAGAGAGACTCCTCCACAGTATACTTCAAAGGAGTTGTTCTTGCATCTATGCGTAATGAGAAGTACACAGTGACTGTTATATTGTCTGTTAATAGTGGTGCAGTGAAGGCTGCAAGTTGCCACTGCAAGGCATCTTCTTTGAACAGGTAATTAAAAACAGTAATAGGTTTTCAAAGAGTTTATAAACCTTAAACTTTTTTTTAACTATTTCAGTTTTATTGTTTTTTGGTACATAAATTAATTGGTCATCTTATTTTCATATAAACTTCATCATTTTACATAAATATTTTTTTCGGATACGTTTTTTTATCCTTTTTTGTTCAGTTGTCCGTTAAATACATGAATTGACAGTTTTTTTTTTTGTATTTCCACATCTTAATAGTTTTATTTGCACCAGTTTCAGATTTATATTTTGTGTTTATATGAAATGAACAAATGATTTTTATTGTTATTAGGTGTAGTCATGTAGCTGCGCTTCTGATATTCCTGCATGAGAAACCTTCTTGCACTAGTCTACCATGTGCATGGAAGAAAGGTTCTAAGAGGAGGAACCCTTCAGCCCTACATGAAGCCAGTTACACCTCCTACAAGGTAGTAAGGAATGATGTTATCAATTTTGACCCGCGTCCACCTGGAAGCAAAGTAAGCCGTGAAGATCTCAATGCATTCAAGTCCAGTTTGTCATTTGCTAATGCTAACACCGGCACAGTTAGCATGTGGGAAACCCTTCTTACCTATCAATATTTGGATTATGAGCTCTCCTCTGAAAGGTTGTTGACTTTGAAAGACTTGAAACTTATTCTGCTGCATGATCTTACACCGGAAGGTTGCTGGCCAGTAATGATTGAAGGCACTAAATCACAGGCAGATTGTGCAGGATGGTTTCAAGAGAGGTCCCGCAGAATAACAGCATCAGTGGCACATGAAGCAGTGAAGATATGGAAGGCCATCAGTGAGCAGGGAGTCACTGATGGCATACGCCAGAGAGTATTGAAGTTACTCAGAAAACACATTTGGGGCTTAGATGCCGTCAGCACATACTATATGCAACATGGGTCTTCCATGGAAAAACAGGCACGGGAAGACTATGCCAGTATTAGCAATGCAAAGGTCAGTGAGTCTGGCCTTTGGGTTGACCCAGCAGTGCCAGAACTTGCCTGTTCTCCAGACGGACTTGTTTTTGATACTTCATCAGATGACCCTGACGGACTGTTGGAAATTAAAGTTTTGAAGGTGTTTCAGAAGTCTGCCCCAGAAGATGTAGCAGCCCAGTATGCAAATGGTAGTATAAGCACAAAGGATCTTGCTGGCCAATGCTTCACTATTAATGATAAGGGTGAGATAAAGCTCAGAGAAAGTCATGCATATTATTATCAGATTCAATTTCAAATGGTAATCACTGGAAGAGAATGGTGTGACTTTGTACTCTGGTCAGCTAAGGGTCAACCTAATGTTCAGAGAATTTGGAGAGACAATGCTTTTGTAAAAGATATGTTTAAGTCTTGTAGAAATCTTTGGAAGTCAGCTTTTGCCTACGAGATATTTGAAATGAGAGCACCTCGAGGGCTGAAACCATTCATAGTGGTTTAGTGTATTGAAAGAATGTGTGTTAAGTGTATTCTAAAAATGTGTACTGTTGAAATGAGTACTGGTAGTAAACCATCCTTAGATCTTTGTAAATAATATGCTTTCAGTCCCAGGATACAAACTGATTTAATAGCAAAATAAGGGATGAAATATGTATTTATAGTTGCATTCAGGTAGAGCAAGTGTTACCCTAGCATTTAAAAAATTCTTTATATAAAATGCAAAAGTCTTTAGGTTTTTTTCTTTTTTTTTCAATATATTCATCAAATCCGACTAAAATATTAAAATATTTGGAGGGGGAGGGAGACTCGTTTACAACTATTTAATATATGTCATCTAGAACAAACAAACCAAGTTACATGAATGTCCAAATTTAATAATTCATGAAGAATTCAGGAATGTTGAATGCCAGGTAGAAATATCTTCCATACACATATGTGATATTTTAACCCTTTTATGCATAATGAATTCCTTGGTGGTCATTGTCTGGATGGTATTTTAATTTTTTGGTACTGTACATCTGTATGTATCTGGAGGGTTTTATTACAGTTGTATTTGCATGTGTCCGAAAGTAAGCATCATTTTTCATAATAAAATGTTCAGAAAAATATGAGAAGTCATCCAAAGGAATAAACTCATTGTTTTATATATCAAATATGATATCCTTTTATTATTTCTTCTAAATAAACAGATAATCAAAACAACTCCAGTTATTATATACAGTTATTGCATAATAGCATTGAAAGGCTGTTTTCATTTAAAATGATGAAGAATTGCAAATATATATAAGCATCACAGCTTACTTCCTTACTGAAATGTATAAAACGCACCACTGGTATAATAGAAATATTATTATGCTTATGAGTTTTGTATGTACAGATCACTTAGCTAACTGGTCTTGAAAATTGACCAAGCAGCATACTACAAATACTGACTGGCTGGCTAGTGGAGCCAAACTCAAAGGAATCGTGCCTGAAATTAATTTAAAGTTCTTCACTCTGCCGTTATATCTTTCAACGTGAATTCGTGCCTTTGCCAATCGTTTAGTCAAAAGTTCTTCCTGGGGAGTGAGGCTCTCACGGCCGTTTAAAAAAGCTGGCATGTTGACATCAACATGTAATTCTTGTAAAATGTCCTTTACGGTGAATCCACGGTCTACAAGAATCATGTCACCAGGATTTAGATAATCTAAAATACCACACTTTTTGAAAATTTCCCTGTCACTAATAGACCCTTCAAACAAATGAGAAACGAATACACCAGAACCATTCGGGGCTACCGCTATGCAACATTTGAAAGTGTGATGATGCTTATAACTAGAGTATAAATTCCCTTGTCGGGCGAAATCTTTCAGCATTTGGACATAAAATTCGGTACAGTCCACTGAACATCGGACATTCTGGAAACTTCTAAACGACTTAGGAAGAAATGGCCTCAAGGCGGTCTGCAAACATCTGGGGTCGTAAGTCATTAAAATGATGATAAAGAAGTTGAATCCAAGTTGTAAATATTGACCTTATGACTGTCTGTGATAACTTAAAGAAAAAACTCATACTAAAAAAAGAATAACCTCTCCTAAGCCGAACCAGTGTCATGAAAAGTTCATCAATGGGTTTGGTCTTTCTTCTGCTAGGTAATTTATTTGTTGATTTGCCGTTCCAGTATGTCAAATTATTAACTGCCGGACCGAGGAAAGTAAACAAGGCTAAAAAGTGCAAATACTCCAAACCGGTGAAAAAGAAGAATGTCTTTTTATCATCCTTTATACCATCAATTGTCAGCAGAGGAGCGTCTGTCTTATCTTGGAAAGCTTTAGTTGGGGCGACAGTCCGGGCACGAACTAGTTCATTTTTTAGGGCTATGGTCTCAATCTTTGCTTGGAGTTCGTATTTCGTGTACACGGTCTGTGCTGAGGCATCTGTGGTCTCCACATCTTTGTTGCAGTTGCATAACAGGTCATCTGTCTGTACCCCGAAGCTGCGATACTGAAATGAAAAACTAATTCTTACACAAAGAAGAACAATCAAATGTGTGAATGTTATCTTTTACTTGCTTAAATTTAGAAAGGTGTTAATATTAAAATAAAATTGGCGCGATGACTAAAAACCGCAGTTGCGTCGTTTTCTTTAAAACAGTGTCATTTTAATTTCATTTATTATGCTGGCGTTAAGCCATCAACAAAGAAGCAAATTAGAAATCAAACTTTTAAAATAAAAAATTAAATAGCGACTTTGATTCAGCGTAAATCAAGTGACACAGTCAAGTGACAAGCCCAGCTAACCACCTGCCAGGTAAAGATGACAGCACTGATAACTGGTCTTACACCGCTGTTAGTGTTGGATGGTTTTCTAAGGAAGTTTGCTACTATAGTACCCATGAAAAGGACTGGCACTAAACAACACAGTTGATAAAATCACAAAAACGATGTTAGAGATTAAATAATACCTGTCGAACGTTGCCTTGTTCAGATTCTTGATAAGGCGGATCGTTGAAGGTGTCAATGGCAAAATCTTGGATTTCAGTGGTTTGGCATGTTGACGGATACTGAAATGCATGACAGTGAATAATTCCTCCGAAAAATAAAACCATTACAAGTGAAAGTGACATTTTTTATGGTCAAAAGCAAGAAAGGTATTTTAATTATTAAAATAATTCCGAACAACAGAAGATTGCACAATGCCTAAAAACTGCACTGGAATGTGTTACTCAAAACAGTTTCGTTTTCATTCCATATGTAATTGTGGCGAAAAGCCAGTCACAAATGTGAGTTTAGGAAATCAAATCAAAATTTCGAAAAAAGCAGGGTTAAATAAGTGAACACATTCAAATGACAAGCCCAGCTAACCACCTGGCAGGTAAAGATGACAGCACTGATAACTGGTCTTACACCGCTTTTAGTGTGAGATCGTTATCTGAAAGAGTTTGTCACTAATATTATGAAAAGGGCTACCAGTTAACAACCTAGTTGATTAAATAACAAAAACGCCAATAGAAAATTTAGCTTACCTGCAGAGTGATTTCTTGTTCAGATTCTTGACTTGGCAAAGCGTTACTGATCTCAAGAGACAATTTATGGATTTCAGGGGTTTGACATGTCGGCGGACGATTTCTGCCCAAATCTAATAAAGCCTCAGCAACCTCTAGTTGCTCATTTTTTGCCAGTTTCTCAGTATGTCTGAGTTGAAATGTTCTCTGCTTGGGGGCTTTTCTCTGACGGCGGTTTATCTTGGACACCTGTTTGATATGAAATGCATATATCGGTAAAACCAACCGGTAGTATTATATTACACCTTTAAAAATTCTCTGAGAAAATTGTTTTATTTTTTATGTCTTTAATAAATATTGCATCGTATTACATTTTGTCCGGATGTATAATTAAGATGCATTCTTCAAAGTATCGGTAACGGTAGTGTTATTCAGGACTCTACCCGTAAAAACACAGGGCCCTACTGTTTTATGTACTTACTTGTTCTGGACACGCTCGTGCAGATATCGGATCAGGGTTTTCCTCTGTGGGCCCGTTTCCACCAACAAAATGTTTGCTACACAAGAAGGTGTATTTAGAAACCTTGTCTATGTTGAACTGCTCCACATGCCTTCCACATAAATGAACCCACCGCTTGCACTTCTCCACATTCGTTTTTGGTTTGGGAAATGGCACGAAAAAAACACCTGCCATATGCGGCCTGTCAGCGTGCCTTGAGTCGCTGTTACAGGTGCCAGAAGCACAATGCTTATGTACCATTGCGGTATAAATACCAAATTCGTGAATAAAATGAAAAATAATCACTGTCAAGGGAAATATTTAAAGCACCTGACACCTTCGCCACTGTTGTCTGTATGAGCCGTGTCACTGTGATGCCCGCCTACCACTGGCGCCACCTTGCGGAGCCAGCGTGGATAATCCGGGCTGTTACTTTAAATAACCATGTCGCGCGACCTTATTGCAATCTCTCTAGGCTGCTTTGGGCTCTCATTAACATGTTAATTTCTGGTCGGTGAAATTTTATGAGTTTTTGACAGAAGTGATTGATTTATGATAGTTTTTCATTATCATATAGGGATGGGTTTGTCTTTGTTTTGCATCTGGCATCACCTTAAAGTGTGTTGTAGTCTCAGTGGACCACCGTGTAACTTTACATGTTGGAAAGGATAGGTGAACCATTGTCTAGTGTGGTATAAGCATGGTTATCCCTTTATTTACTTGTGCACATTATGGAAAAGTGATTGTGATTTTGCTGGCAAACAAAGTAATATTACATAAAAATTGACAACAAACCTGTTTTGTACATTGTTGAATTATTATTATCTGCTTTACATGTATGACAGTATATTTAACAGCTTTGCTGCCTTGTTTTCATAGTGCTTGGCATTCAGTTAAGCAATGTCATACTTTCTCAAACAAAAATCAAATATCTCATCTTTGAACTTGGTTCTTGCTAATTAAACCTCTGCAGTTCATATATACTATTTTAATGTTTGTCATATACGTACATTACACAACATATAATGCAACATACATACAATGAATGGGTCAAAGTTATGAGGGATCGAAGAAAATCATTTTGGTAACTTTACCACCGCATAACACCAGATAGAACTTTGCCTCACATTGGTTTCTCTTGTTGTGTTAAAAGAATGAACATTTAAATAACAATAATTGCTGTTTTATAATGGAAAGACATTGGAAATTGTGATTTCAACTATTGCTAACTTGCATTTTTGTTTTAGTTGTGCACTTTCATTGTCAATAAGTTGAAAACTGATAGATCTGTTGTCTTCAAACTGGCAGAACATATACACACACACACACTTGGCACGGGGTTTAGGGCCCTTCAGAGGGCCCTGAAAAATTCTGGTATTTTAGAGGGCGAACGGTGCCATGCATTTGGTACAGTTTAGAACTATGATTCAGCTAGTCAAAATTCTAATTTCAAGAGGAGACCAGAAATCGTAAGGGGGGGGGGGGGGTTCAGGACCCCCCTGGCCCCTCCCTCTAAATCTGCCACTGTAATATATGCTATACAGATAACACATTTCAAGGAAAATTGGCAGGCTTGTTGTCTTCAAACTTGCAGGACTGAAGGACTGATCAATAGTATCAATATACAGGATGAGTCTGGAAATTGGCTTGATGGGACCATTTTTCTAGAATTTATGTGCTTTTTGTTTTATTTTTCAGCATATAGTATATGGCATAAAGATAACACCTTTCATAAAAACTTATAGGACTGACAAATGTGACTTAGATACAGGTTGGATTTCAAAACCAGCTTCATCAGTTTTTTTAAAAGTTATGTTTTTTTTTCAGTATGTATTATTCTTACCAGTACATATATATATACGTAATATGCAATGCAGATACCCTATTTCATGGAAAAAAATTGCCTGTCTTTAAACTTTCAATACTGAATATTTTATGACTTTGATACAACTGGCATTTTAAAACCAGTCTGATAGTATACCGGTACTTTTTTTTTTTGTTGTAATTAAAGGAGTTTGTGTGTATGTGTGTGTATTTGTGTGTATGGAAAATTCAATTTTTTTTCATCATGGTATTTTCAAAGTATGCCTTTGAACTTCAATGGGCCTGAAGACTTTTGCTAGTCTCATTTCTAAATACCTATCATGTGCAGTACAACATTAAAATTGGTGGTGATTATAAGCATTATGTATGTAGTATTGCATCTAACTTGAAGAAAACCCTATTTTGGGCACTGCCACAGTAATGGCAATTTAAAGTAATTAAACCAGATACTTACAATTCTCAAACCTACAGAAAAGAATGGTAGGACTGAAATACAGCTTGTCACCATAAATTAAATAATGATACAGTGTTTACTACTATTGTTTCTAAATACTTCTGTTGATTGAAATTACAACAGGAAAATAAGGCCTAGCAGCTGACATAGTATGATACATGATTATAGTGGGTAATTAATTAAGTTTACATTGAGACATCATTCCATGGCGTTGCAGAGATTACACTTGCACTTAGGTCCTTCCCATTTTTTTAAATCATTGTTTTCACTTCATTCAGACTAACATGAGCTTTTGGGTATTTCGTGGCTTCGAGGTTAAGCATAATGTTTTTGAAGTGGTTGTGACAATTTCCTTGATAAGTTTAAAACAAGATTTATTTTTTGTTGTGTTACAATAAAGACTTCTCTGACATCTGTTAATACTATATCATGAAAGTATTTAAATAAGGAATGCATACTGAGCTAGATGCAATTGAATAAAAAGTTTGCTGTTATAATATAAAGAGAAGGGGAGGTGGTGAACAATGCTAATTAACATCTATTAATAGTAAATTAAAGTATATAAATTAGGAGTGCATGCTGAGCTAGATGTAATTGGATAAAAAGTTTGTTGTTATTATATAAAGAGAAGGGGAGGTGGTGAACCATGCTAATTAACATTTCATAGCATCTCGGTCATTCCAGAAGAAAGGGTACAATTCCAAAATGAGAAATGCAGAAATATGAACTTTGCAAAACTGTGAAACTTTTCACAATATTTTAATGAAGAGGTATTCAGATAGAAGCAGAAGAATTTTAACCCAAACCATTACTGTATTTCAAGAAATATCCACGTGTAAACATAATACAATAATTTTTCGTTATGGAGGTTAGGTAACATCTAAATTGGGTTATAATTCAATCATTCCATAGGTCATAGGTTCCATTTTTTGATTCAGTTGCCAAGATTTTGTATGAATTCAAAAATATTGTTACCAATTTAACATTTCTCTTCAATTATAGAAAATGTGGTGCAAACACTTTGGTAATAAGTCACATGTTTTCTATAAATACAAAGCCTGAGGTATTCCAATTTAAACAATGATTTTAGAAATCACTGGGAACAGGCTTTTATATCATACTAGTTGTTTATAAACAAAGTGCTATCCATCTATTGTAATATGAATGTAGATCAATCAGCACAAACATATCCAATGTGCAAATGAAAAATAAACAGTTTGGTAATGAAGGTTAGGTCCAAAGCAACAGTATTCATTTTTATATACAGACACAGATGTGTCTGTACATATTGCCATCACCTGCGTCTGTCGTCGCCGTCGCTGATGCCGTCGCCAATGCCGGCGCCGTGCACTTTCCTTGTTAACATGATAAGTGGAGGGCAGTTTTACTTTTTGGCTTTATATTTACAGAGCTGATGAATATTCATAAAACGCAGGTCAAGTTCGAAAATCAGCATGATCGGGCCATTATTGTAGAAGTTATGCTGTTTTTTCACTTTTCAGCATATATGCAACCCTGTTAACACATTTTAAGGAAAACCGATAGGCCTGTTGTCATGAAACTCACAGGAGTAATCAATCTTACTAAAACACAGGTCAAGTTCGAAAATCGGCATGATCGGGCCACTATTTTAGTAGTTATGCTGTTTTTTCACTTTTTAGCATATATGCAACACTGTAAACACAATATAAGAAAAACAGATAGACCAATTGTCATTAAACTCACAGGAGTGGTCAATCTTACTAAAATGCAGGTTGACTTTGAAAATTAGTATAATCGGGCCATTGTTTTAGAAGTCATGCTGTTTTTTCACATTTCCTCAAATTCAATTCTTAGGCATGTTAACAGTCTTATTATTTAATTAATAAGACACATATAAGTGTTTGTTTGACATTTCCTGCATCTTTACAACATTGTTAGTTGATTATGCAGAAATGATGGTAAACTTGTTATCGTGTATTGTGTAATAAAGTGTCAAAAATGGAAATAAACTCATATCAGTCAGATTCAATCATTTACTATGTTCAGAATGTCAGAATGGAGGAAATTGGACATTTGACACAGTTCTATTGATATTTGTCCCATCTCATCAATTTTCTTAGTTGATCATATAAAAATGGCAGTAAACTGTTTATGTTTTATATTAAAAAAGTGTTAAAAATGGAAATAAACCCATTTCAGCACAGTGCTGTCTAGTTTTCACTTTTCAGCATATATGCAACACTGTAAACACAATATACGAAAAACAGACCAATTGTCATTAAACTCACAGGAGTGGTCAATCCTGCTTAAACGCAGGTTGAGTTAAAAAATCAGCATAATCGGGCCATTATTTTAGAAGTTATGTTGTTTTTTCACATTTCCTCAGATTCAATTCTTAGGCATGTTAACAGTTTCATTATTTAATTAATAAGATATTAAAAGTGTTTGTTTGACATTTCCTGCATCTTTACAACATTGTTAGTTGATTTTGTAAAAATGATGGTTAATTTGTTATCATGTATTGTGTAATAAAGTTTCAAAAATGGAAATAAACTCATATCATTGCAGATTGTCAGATTCAATCATTCACTATGTTCAGAATCTCAGAATGGAATATATTGGACATTTAACACTGCTCTATTGATATTTTTCCCATCTCATCAATTTTCTTAGTTGATCATATAAAAATGGCAGTAAGCTGTTAATTTTATGTTAAAAATTGTTAAAAATGGAGAAAAAAAAACATTTCAGAACAGTGCTGTCTTGTTTACATTTTGGCATTTTCAAGTTGTGACTTTGAAGTTCCATGGGCCTGAAGACCTTTGCTAGTCACATTTTCTGAATATCCATGATACTAATATTTTATTATTAAAAATTGATGGTCATTATGCTGTTAAACATTATGTAATATTGCATCAAAATTTGAAAAGAACCTACTTTGGGTACTGCTCCCATGATGACCATTTAAGAAAAACCATGTCACTTACTGTTCTCAAACAGTACAGTAAATATGTACAGATGTGTCTGTACATATTGCCATCACTTGCGTCTGTCGTCGCCGTCAGCGCCGTCACCGGCGCCTTGCACTTTCATTGTAAACACGATAAGTGGAAGGCAGTTTTACTTTTGGGCTTTATATTTACAGAGCTGATGAATATTCATAAAACGCAGGTCAAGTTCGAAAATCAGCATGATCAGGCCATTATTGTAGAAGTCATGCTTTTTTTCACTTTTCAGCATATTTCACATATTGGCATTTTCAAGGTGTGACTTTGAAGTTCTACATGCTTGAAGACCCATGCTAGTCACATTTTCTGAAAATCCATGATACGTATATTTTATTATTGAAAATTGACGGTCATTATGCTGTTAACCAATAGTAATATTGCATCAGAATAGAAGAAAACAATTATGGGTGCTGCTGCCATGATGACCATTATGGGAAAACCATGTTACTTATGATTGCCAAATGTTCAAAAAAGAAATGCAGGACTAAAATGCAACCTAAGTTGGAAAAGTAGTCTAATTGGCTTCTTTTTCTGGAAGTTATACATTTTCAAAGTGTGAACTTGAACTCCCATGGGCCTGAAGCCTTATGCTTGTTACACGTTTTACTTACATTGGTATTACCTGTTGAGCATAATTAAAATTTGATGTTGAATTTGCAGTTTAACATAATGTACTTTTGCATCAGAATTGACAGAAGCCTATTTTGTGTATAGTTATTTCCTGCTTTTTGTCTGTACATTTGACAGCTTTGCTGCCTTGTAATTTTTTTAAGTTAAAAGTAAACTTTAGAAGCTGAATTCGGGATTCGTAGTATTACAGATATGACAAATGTCACACGATAAGAAAGCAAAATTAATAAAACATTTATTCAAATCAACAAATGGTAAATGGTTACAATTGGTGTTTTGCTTTTCAAGGACCACATACATACCTTTACCACTACTGGATACATTTCATTACTAATATGTTGATTCCTACGTCTGTAGAATTTACATTCCATATTTTACCAGAAAAAGAGTTTATTTTATTATCTTAGCAACAGAGGTTAGGTAAAACAGTAGTCTAAATTATGCGATCATTTAAACCGTTCAAAATGTCTGGTGGTGTTGTAAAACATCATTTGCTCTTTCGAGAAGAGTAGGGTGGATCAGGTAGTTTCTGGATAATCTTTTCAAAACTTATCCAGATTTCATCTTTTGTTGTTGGCCACTTAAACATATTATTGCACTTGCCACATTTTGTTGAAAACTTACCAAGTACAGTAAAATCGTTTAAGTCAATTTCTGTTATTTCTCCAATGTAAGATGGTAAGGTGCATGTTAGGATGCATGTAACTCAGGGTTAGCTTCTCTGACTTAGGGTGCTTTCCCAGAGATTTAGATCGATCTAAAGATTAAGATTTAGATCGACCTAACTCCCTGGGGGTTCACGCTAAATTGCAGTCAGCCGAGCGGGCACCATAGTTAATTACCCCCTTACAGCTTTTAGTAGGCGGGACAGACGCTTAAGCCGGCCAAGCTGACAGTAATCTAGTGAGACTCCCCACAGGGATAGATCGATCTAAAAATCTATGGAAATGGGGTGTAATACACTAGTACATGCATGCATAAACATTGTTTCCCATTAGGTATGAAATGGCAGGTTGACAGGCATGACATGGAAGCCATTAATATACTGCAGCTGTCATTACTGGTTTCAACCTGGCACTTAAAAAGAGTATTTATAAGATAAGATAAGATAAGATAAGATAAGATAAGATAATAATTTACTAAATAAATAAAATACAAATGTATAAAATTGGGAATCTTTTGCCCTTTAATAGCTCCATTATCCTAAAAATGTATGCCAAAAGTTTTACCTTCATAGTGTCATTTATAGCCTTCCAGATTAGATTTCTAAATTGGACTTTATGATAGATTCATTTCAACAATCTTTGGTTATTACACTATTTTGCTGTTTTCTTTCAATCCAGATAAGTTACAGTTGCATGGATACTTTGTTTAATGTATAACACTGAAGTACCTTCCTATTACTTTTGACTAGGATAGTAGTATTTCGGTTTGTGGATAAACAGGAATTACGGTAATGTGCCATGAATTTCGTACAGTAGAAAATAATTAAATTTGGGAAAAGATCGTTTTAGTTGTAATTCATGAAATGGGGGTGCTCAGAACTTCCAAACGTTAAAATTTCATGGAATTCGGTCAGTTTTGACCAGAAGTTGTCTGTTCGTCACTAGGCCTTATGTTACCTTCTTTCAACGATCTATTTAGAGTTACCATGATGAATGATGGGTGATTGTCGGTAATTGCGACCCAAGGGATACACATACTTTCACACGATCACTCTGTACGGCTGAAGGTGCTAGATAACAAGTGTTACTGTTGGCTAGGGACACAAAACAGCATCATTATCAGTAGTGTCCTTTTTCAAAAGCGAAACTAGCTGGCCTCGGCATTATGGCCTCTCTCTGCTGTGCAGGGAGGCAACTACAACCGCAGATTGATATGTACAGCGCACAGGTACTGTAGCCTTTACCACAGCAGTCAAACTGTGTATTATGGTCTCTCTCCACCGTGCACTGCAACCAAGATAACTGCTGATTGTTGTCTACAATCACATATACTACGGTAGGTCGTTGGGGGGGGGGGGGGGGGGGGGGGTACCCCTAGGTGCAGGGCTCGGTATCCATGGTTGTGTGGTTGCCTTTTACAACCACTTTTTTTTTGGTCAGGCAACCCAATCTTGACCAGCAGCTGTCCGACAACACAACTGATTTCCTGGCACATAGTTGCACCAATTTGAAAAGTATGTACATTTTATGATTTAAACCATCTTCAAACAAACACGTGAGTGATAATAATCTAGACAAAACCGAAAAGGCAATTTTCATATTTGTTAGCAATCCAAGCAAGACAGAAAGGCAATTTTCCTATTTCTTCCAAGGACTTTGTTAGCGGAAGATCGTCACCAGGATATCAACAGCGATCTGAGCGAAACAAGAAGGTAGTTTTCATATTTGTTCAATGGACTTCATAAGCCGGAGATCGTGAACGATCTGAGCGAGACAAGAAAACAATAGTGGTAATCTTTATTGCAGTTTTTAATTGCTTCTTTTGTTCTGTTACTGAAGTGCCTACTGTTGACAATGCTATTGTTCGCCTCAGCAAAACTACCGATTGCTATCTCACACTGAGTACTCCGGTAAAGAATTGACAGTACGACAGTGCAACTCATAATTGATTCTCCTGTTATCTTAATGAATGGTGATGACGATGTTGTTTAGCATCCTAAGCTAACTGTACCAATCATTATCTTGCCTGGGGCCACACACAAAGTACTCAGGTAAAGGTACGCTAGGGCAACATTGTCGACTGTTAGATCTTTATGAGCGCAAAAATAGCCCAATGGCCGATTTTAATGTGTACGGAATTCACGAAAATCAAGATTGCGCAAACTTGCTTACTGGTCGAAATTCATGGTCCATAAGAAACTCCAGACGACTGATTTTTAAATTGTTACACATTTAAGAGCTGTTCGAAATTCATGGCACATTACCGTAAGATGAAAAACTGTATGTAGAATGTGTAACATTCTAATGGGTAGATTGTGAGTTATTGCAGAGCATGAATCATGGAAACCAGTTCAGAATGTCTCAGTATTGTCTGCAGATCACCATTCTGTACTATTCCTATCTCAGCAATTGTCTTATTGATCATATAAAAATGACCGATAATTGATTATTTTGTTTTGTGTAAAAAAGTGTTGAAAACTCATTTCAGTATAGTTATCTCTTGTTGTTTGTACATTTGACAATTTTGCTGCCTTGTTTTAGCATTGTTGAAAAAAATTTTGGTGTTTGTATATTTATCAGCTTTGTTCTCTAGTTTTAATTATTTTCTTTCATGACAAATGCAAATAAGTTTTAAATATTTTATTTCTTTGAATTTTAGTGTTAGGAAATAGATGTGGTATATTGTCAAAAAAAGGAGAAGATGGACTTAGAGAACTGATATGATACACTGTAAGATGTGCTATCCAGGAAGATTGCAGCTTCATGCAGTCACCCCATACTACAGTATTGTTATCTGATGTGCTTTACAAAGTGTGGCTGCCCTAAGCATCTCAGAGCTTTTAACCACTGTATAACCTGCAGAATAGGCCCAGTCATGAGGGAAGGCAGGTAAGAAAATCATTTTGGTCACTTTACCACCTTATAATGCCAGATAAAACTTTGCTGCATATTGTATTCAATTTGGTATCTCTTGTTGTATTATGAAAATTTATTGAGCATTGGCATTTAAACAACAATTGCCGGAAAGACATTGAACATTGTGACATCAACAATAGTTGTTGTATTATAGGAAGACATTGAACATTGTGACATCAACAATTGCTGTTGTATTATGGAAAGACATTGAACATTGTGACATCAACAATTGCTGTTGTATTATGGGAAGACATTGAACATTGTGACTTCGACATTTGCTGTTGTATTATGGAAAGACATTGAAGATTGTGACATCAACAATTGCTGTTGTATCATGGAAAGACATTGAACATTGTGACATCAACAGTTACTGTTGTATTATGGGAAGACATTGAACATTGTGACATCAACAATTGCTGTTGTATTATGGGAAGCCATTGAACATTGTGACATCAACAATTGCTGTTGTATTATGGAAAGACATCATTATTGTGACATCAACAATTGCTGTTGTATTATGGAAAGACATTGAATATTGTGACATCAACAATTGCTGTTGTATTATGGGAGGACATTGAACATTGTGACATCAACAGTTGCTGTTGTATTATGGGAATACATTGAACATTGTGACATCAACATTTGCTGTTGTATTATGGAAAGACATTGAACATTGTGACATCAACAATTGCTGTTGTATTATGGTAAGACATTGAACATTGTGACATCAATAGTTGCTGTTGAATTACGGGAATACATTGAACATTGTGACATCAACAGTTGCTATTGCATTATGGGAATACATTGAACATTGTGACATCAACAATTGCTGTTGTATTATGGGAAGCCATTGAACATTGTGACATCAACAATTGCTGTTGTATTATGGGAAGACTTTGAACATTGTGACATCAACAATTGCTGTTGTATTATGGGAAGCCATTGAACATTGTGACATCAACAATTGCTGTTGTATTATGGAAAGACATTGAACATTGTGAGATCAACAATTGCTGTTGTATTATGGGAAGCCATTGAACATTGTGACATCAACAATTGCTGTTGTATTATGGAAAGACATTGAACATTGTGAGATCAACAATTGCTGTTGTATTATGGAAAGACATTGAATATTGTGACATCAACAATTGCTGTTGTATTATGGTAGGACTTTGAACATTGTGACATCAACAGTTGCTGTTGTATTATGGGAAGACATTGAACATTGTGACATCAACAGTTGCTGTTGTATTATGGGAAGACATTGAACATTGTGACATCAACAGTTGCTGTTGTATTATGGGAAGACATTGAACATTGTGACATCAACAGTTGCTATT
Source organism: Lingula anatina (assembly GCF_051362555.1). Lineage (NCBI taxonomy): Eukaryota > Metazoa > Brachiopoda > Lingulata > Lingulida > Lingulidae > Lingula > Lingula anatina. Next base: position 30,157,134 of record NC_141768.1, read on the forward strand.
GCATTATGGGAATACATTGAACATTGTGACATCAACATTTGCTGTTGTATTATGGAAAGACATTGAACATTGTGACATCAACAGTTGCTATTGCATTATGGGAAGACATTGAACATTGTGACATCAACAATTGCTGTTGTATTATGGGAAGCCATTGAACGTTGTGACATCAACAATTGCTGTTGTATTATGGGAAGACTTTGAACATTGTGACATCAACAATTGCTGTTGTATTATGGGAAGCCATTGAACATTGTGACATCAACAATTGCTGTTGTATTATGGAAAGACATTGAACATTGTGAGATCAACAATTGATGTTGTATTATGGAAAGACATTGAACATTGTGACATCAACAATTGCTGCTATTATGGAAAGACATTGTTATTGTGACATCAACAATTGCTGTTGTATTATGGAAAGACATTGAACATTGTGACATCAACAGTTGCTGTTGTATTATGGAAAGACATTGAACATTGTGACATCAACAGTTGCTGTTGTATTATGGAAAGACATTGAACATTGTGACATCAACAGTTGCTGTTGTATTAGGGAAAGACATTGAACATTGTGACATCAACAGTTGCTGTTGTATTATGGGTGTAACATTTTATTTGTCTTAAGCGACCACCTCTTATTTTACAATGTTGTAAGCGACTTGAATAATACACGTGTGTTCCAGCATGGCGGCTTACAGAGTTAGCACGTTTATGTTACATGGTGTCAGAAGTTGAACTTTTCAAGCTATTAGTGAGTCCTTACACATGCCACATAACATTTTTAATTGTGCGAGACACTAATTAAAATGGCGTATGCATTCGAGCAACCCAGTTTCGATTGGGAGTCTAAAAATTTGTACTTGGAATTTACTCGATTCCGACAGCATGCTGAGCTCGTTTTCAAGGGTCCACTATCACAAACCGATGATAAGATAAGGGCAGGATGGTTAGGCATGTGGATTGGAAAACAAGGGAGAGAAATTTACAAAACATTCACTTGGGAAGAAGATGAAGAGGATAAACCAGAAGCAATATTCGGCAAGCTTGAAAATTATGTAAGACCCAGAAAAAACAAACGTGCACAAAGATTTAACCTCCAGAAAAGGAAGCAGGAGGAAGGTGAGACATTTGACAATTTTATAAAAGACATCAGATTGATTCTTATGGATTGTGAGTACCAAGACGCTGAAGACATTTTAATTGACTGTATAATACGTGGGGTGTATTATCCTCGAGTTCAAGAGAAACTGTTAGAAAAAGGGGAAAGACTTACTCTAGCTCAAGCATTAGAAATAGGCAGACAGTATGAGTCATCCCAGCAACAAATGAAGATTCTAAGACCAGAAGTTGAAGTTTCCGCCATTAATCACAAGTCACATAAGAGTAAGGAAAGCCATGCTAGTAGAAATCCCTCACAAGCCTCTAAGAGACAGGAACACGTACCTTGGAAGCAAAAGAACAAGAAATGTGGTCAGTGTGGTTTAGATATTGCAACAGCCCATAGAAACAATACTTGCCCGGCAAAAGGAACCAAATGCAGATATTGTAAGAAACCAGACCATTGGTATTCAGTATGCAGAAAACGAAAAGCCAAGGCAGTACACACTTTACAGGAAAGTGATAATGATGTTTACTATGATGATTCAGTGAGTGAAGATAGCAACAATGATCCACTGTACATTCATACAACTGAAGTTGATGATGAAAATGTTGACTCTGTCAGTGCAGCTGAAGATAAATGGATAGTGACACTAGATGTCCAAGACAAGCCACTTAAATTTCGTATAGATACTGGAGCAAAATGTAACATTCTAGTGAAAGCTGATTATGAAAAACTTAGTCTTCACAAGAACTTGAACCAAACAACTAAAGTTCTTCGCTCCTACTCTAATCACAAGATCCGCCCAATCGGAAAAGCACAGCTTTCAGTGGCATACAATACTACTCAGTTGCCAGTTGACTTTGAAGTAGTAGACATAGACCAGGAAAATGTCATTAACGGTGAAGTTTCAGAGAAACTTGGGCTCCTCCATAGAGTCAGAGTAAAAAGGTAAACAGTGTAGATGATTTCACTGAACTTGCCAAGAACACAGGTACGCTACCAGGCAAGCATACCATAAAGATAGACCCAACAGCAAAGGGAGTTATACATCCAGCCAGACGACAGCCAGCATCACTGAAGCCACGCATCGTAGAGAAATTACAGGAAATGGAATCAGATGGCTTCATTACCCGAGTCCATGAGCCAACTGAATGGGTCAGTTCAATGGTTGTTTCATTAAGAAATGATAAAGTGAGAATCTGTATAGACCCATGTGATTTGAACAATGCAATCAAAAGAGAGCATCATCCACTGAAAACTATTGAAGAAGTTGTAGCTAGTATTCCAAAAGCCACAGTGTTTTCTGTGTTAGACGCCACACAGGGATTTTTGCAGATACAGCTTGATGAGCAGTCATCCTTTTTGACTACTTTCAACACTCCAATTGGCAGGTACAGATGGCTTCGCCTACCCTTTGGTATTTAATCAGCGCCAGAAATCTTTCAGAGAATCATGGATGAAATGCTTGAAGGCATAGAAGGTGCCACAGCTATAATGGATGACATATTGATAGCAGGCACAGATCGTGAGCATCATGATTCGATTTTCAAGAAGGTTATTCAGAGAGCTACTGAATACAACCTAAAGCTCAATTTTGATAAGTGTCAGGTGCGTCAGCCCAGAGTTCAGTATGTGGGACATATCCTCACAGCAGAGGGCCTGAGCCCAGATCCAGAAAAAGTGCACGCAATAACTGAGATGACACCACCCACAGATAAGGATGGAATACGAAGAATACTTGGTCTTGTACAGTATCTAGCCAAGTTCATACCAAACCCGAGTCAGGTGGATGCCCCACTGAGAGCATTATTGAAGAATGATGTGTCATTCAAGTGGGAACATGAGCAACAAGCAAGTTTTGAGGAACTCAAACACTTGTGTAGCACACCGCCTGTATTAGCTTATTATGATGTGAACAAGCCCGTAGAGATTCAGTGTGATGCATCAAGAAGTGGACTAGGGGCAGTGCTAATACAAGATGGCCGACCTATAGCATACACGTCACGTTCTCTTACTGATGTTGAAATGCGTTATGCTCAAATAGAGAAGGAAATGCTCGCCATTGTCCATGGAGCTATAAAATTCCACTGCTACATCTTCGGTAAGGAAACAACAGTGTACACAGACCACAAGCCATTAGAGAGCATTCTTAAGAAGCCATTACTGTCAGCTCCAATGAGATTGCAGAAGATGTTGCTACGTCTACAGTGGTACAATCTCAATGTTGTATACAGGAAAGGCAAAGATATGGTGGTAGCAGATACATTGTCGAGAGCATACTTACCAGACACCAGTTCTGACGTGACAGGACTAGATGATATATGTTTAATTGATATGATCTCTGTGAGCAGCGAGAGATACTCTGATATTAGAACAAGAATGCAAAGAGAGCTACAGCCTCTATACAACACAATTGTTCAAGGATGGCCAGATACGCGTAGAGAGACACCTTATGAAATTAGAAATTTCTGGGACTCCAGAGACCAATTGTCTGTGTTTGATGGTGTAATCTACAAAGGCCTCAGAATAGTTATTCCACCGTCATTACAGAAGTACATGCTTAGCTTGATACACGAGTCACATCTTGGAGTTGTGAAATGCAAACAGCGTGGAAGGGAAGTCATGTTTTGGCCTGGAATGAATATGGAAATTGAAAACATGGTGAGAGACTGCACAAAATGTTCTGAGTATCAAAACAGGTTACCCGCAGAACCATTGAAACCGACCGTCCCTCCAGATCTACCCTATACTGAAGTTGGTTGTGACATATTTGACTTTGGAGCAAAGAAGTACCTACTTCTCATTGATTACTATTCAAAGTACATTGATGTTGTAGAACTGAATGCCGCAACTACAACTGCCACAATCAATGCTATGAAATATGTGTTTAGTTGTCATGGCATACCTCTTAAAATCAGATCAGACAATGGACCACAGTTTAGTTCATGTGAATTCAAACAATTTTGCAAAGTGTATGATATTGAACATATGACCTCCAGTCCTCAGTACCCAGGTTCAAATGGGGAAGCTGAGAGAGCTATTCAAATTGTGAAGAAAATGTGGAAAAAATGTGATGACAAGTATCTTGCTCTACTCAACTACAGAACTACACCTTTGGAAGGCATAAACTTGTCCCCTTCGCAGTTGTTAATGGGACGCAGACCTAGAAACACACTGCCTGCAGCTCGAAATCTGTTAAAACCACAGGCATATAACCAACGAGAGGTGAAACGTCATTTTAGCCAGGAGAAACTAAAGCAGAAATATTATTATGATCAAAGGAAAGGTGCTAAAGAACTGAAAGCTTTCAACCCTGGAGAACATGTGAGAATGCAGCCTCATCCAGGTTCAAAAACATGGGCACCAGCCATTGTTGTTAAACGTCATACACATCCAAGATCATACATAGTGGAAGGAAATGACCGTGTATACAGACGTAATCGTCAGCACTTAAGATCATCAACAGAAAAAGCACATCACTATAACCCTAATTTTGTTGACTTGGAGCCATGTGATGAGCCATTACATTCACCTATCAAGGATCAGCATTAGTACCTGAGGAGACCGTATCACCAACCCGAGATATTGTCAAGGATCAGTGTAAAACACCAACAAAAACAGTGACACCAGCAATTAATACCCCAAGGATTGTAACAAGATCTGGTCGTGTGGTGAAACCGCCAGACAGATTAAATTTATAACTTGTGTTTTGTGAACGATTCAGTATTAATTTAATACTACATGTGGATTTTCATGTGGACTTGCTTTAAAGCAGTTTTAAGTTATGATGCAAAGACTCAGCCAAAGACTTTTCTTTAATTTTCTTTTCTTTCATTTAAATGGACTGTTAAAGACATTCATGTGGAGCATGAAATGATTTTAAGTTAAAGTAAAAAAAAAATTTACAAAAGGACTAGAAGATCAGAGACTCTGAATGCTCTTCTCACATTGAACATTGAAAGACTTTAAGTTAAAGTGAACACTCACAAAGAACTGTGAACACCAAAAACAGAATTTATTTTAATTTAAATGCATTTATTTACTTTATTAATCTTAGTTGATTATAAAGAGGGAGATGTAACATTTTATTTGTCTTAAGCGACCACCTCTTATTTTACAATGTTGTAAGCGACTTGAATAATACACGTGTGTTCCAGCATGGCGGCTTACAGAGTTAGCACGTTTATGTTACAATGGGAAGACATTGAACATTGTGACATCAACAGTTGCTGTTGTATTATGGGAAGACATTGATCATTGTATCATAGAGGTGATTTCATGGCCAAATTTAATTTCAGAAAATCCCTATTTTAGTTCAAGTTATATGTAATTAAATTATATTTAGATGTCTTAAAATTATATTAAGTGAATATTTAAGTAAATTACATTAAACTTCTACACAAATCAAGTCAGATGTCAGCGTATAATAAATGTATTTAGATGTCCAAGTTAAAATTACATTAAAGTTCTGCAGGATGTTTTCAGGACTGAATAACTTCATTTATGGCTTCATCTTCTATTTAAAGTTTAAATCAGCCTTGGTCTAATTGTGTTAAAGGTCTCCTGCAGTATGTCTTAATTCTGTTAACTGGCTTCAATATCTCTGACTTGTTAAGGAATCACTGTAATGTAATGTAATTGTCCTTATGTATTAGTATATAAGGAGAAGAATTTGCAATATACTGTCATTAGAGTCTTGTGTCTTCACGTGAAGTAGTCAGAAGTAGTGTAGAGTAGAACATATAGTCAGCAGATAGAAGTGGACCAGTGACACCAATACCTGGATTGTACAGAATAAAGGTAGAGATCACACAGATTGTAGTGAGTCTCTAGAAACGTAACAACGGCTTGGTGTTAATTGTGACATCAACAGTTGCTATTGCATTATGATAATACATTGAACATTGTGACATCAACAATTGCTGTTGCATTATGGTAAGACACTGAACATTGTGACATCAACAATTGCTGTTGTATTATGGTAAGACATTGAACATTGTGACATCAATAGTTGCTGTTGGATTATGGGAATACATTGAACATTGTGACATCAACAGTTGCTATTGCATTATGGGAATACATTGAACATTGTGACATCAACAATTGCTGTTGCATTATGGTAAGACATTGAACATTGTGACATCAACAATTGCTGTTGCATTATGGTAAGACATTGAACATTGTGACATCAACAATTGCTGTTGCATTATGGGAATACATTGAACATTGTGACATCAACAATTGCTGTAGCATTATGGTAAGACATTGAACATTGTGACATCAACAATTGCTGTTGTATTATGGAAAGACATTGAAGATTGTGACATCAACAATTGCTGTTGTATTATGGAAAGATATTGAAGATTGTGACATCAACAATTGCTGTTGTATTATGTGAAGACATTGAAGATTGTGACATCAACAATTGCTGTTGTATTATGGGAAGACATAATTTGAAGAATGGGTGATTCGTTGAGTGTAATTTTCATTTCCAGTTGGCGGCAGCAGAAGCATTTATATCTTTCACATATTGACATTTTCAGGGTGTGACTTTGAACTTTATTTGGCTTGAATACCTTTGCAAGTCATATTTTCTGAATAACCATGATACTTTTATTTTATTATTAAAAATTGATGGTTATTATGCTGTTTAGCATTATGTAATATATAATCAAAATTAAAGAAAAAATTGATTTTGGGCACTGCCTCCATAGAGACCATTAAAAACTCTTACTCTTCTTAAACTTACATGAAAGAAACGTAGGAGTAAAATACAGCTGGAGTTGGAAAACCAGTTAAATTGGCTTTTTTTTTAATATTTCATATATTGGCATTTTCATTGTGGGACTTAGAACTCGCACGTGCATGAAGCCCAGTAGTAATCATATTTTTTTAATGTCCATGTTATGAATAGTAGATAATTGGTGGTAATTATACAGTTAATTGTACCACCAGCGTTAGCACTGGCGGTACACATGGTTTTAGTCCCGTCCGGTCCGTTCCGCTGGCTCCGCAGCCATGTTACCGTTACCGCTTCTCCTCCTAGACGGTAAGGGCCCCCATACCCATCTCTTGGATTTAGGTCACTTATAATCTCAACTCGTTCCACGTAAAATTTGGGCTTTGTCGGTATTGGGGTCTAGGTGTGGCATTCATTGCAATGCACCCTTGTCCAAAAATGGCAAAATGAAATGCTAATTATCTACCCTACGGAAGGAATTATGGGAAAAATTTCTACAGACTACAAAAGTCATATGTGTAGATTTCAAATATGCCCTTGGATTTGACCTTTGACCTTTATTTCAAGGTCAAACGGGCAAAATTTTCAAAAAAATGAATTTTTTTTACGAAAAAAAAATTATTTGCGCTGTTATTCAGACACCACACAGACTTAACCAAAAATATTATTGGAAAATGTTACCCTTCAGGTCATCTTTCATATCCTTAAATTTGGGGTCAATCGGTGCATTTTCACGGGAGTAGCGGCCATAAGATACCGAAACTGAAAACTGTCTCTAATTCAGGAACCGTTAATGCTAGAGACCCATTCTTTTTTGCATTTTGTAGAGCATGTAAAGCCCAACACTGAAGATGGTCTCTGTTTTTTCTTTATTCCATATGGTTTTCGAGTTACGCTGTATCAAAAAGTACATATTGGTGGTGAAAGCAAAATGTGCAGTACGGTAATGGATAATAAATTTTAAACTCTGGAAAAATAAAACATAAGGCTTGGTAAAGCAGACAACTTGTGGTCAAAAATGACATTATTTCATCAAATTTGAACTTCTAGAACTTCAGAGCACCTCCCATTTCAAGAATTTTGACCAAAATGACCTTTTCTTGATTTTAATTAATTTTTTCTGTAGGAAATTTATGGCACATTATGGTAACCCCAAAATTATAACATTTAGTCCCTTATATCTCCAAAACTGGCAGAGATAGGTCCATAGTTACTATTGAAGTTGAATAGGAAGTCATATACTGGCAATCTTACTGTGACCTTGAAATTGACCTTTGACCTACTTTTCACCATGAACTGAACTTTGCAAATTTTGCTTCCCTTTTATCTCCAAAACTGGCAGAGATAGGTCCATAGTTACTATTGAAGTTGAATAGGAAGTCATATACTGGCAATCTAAATGTGACCTTAAAATTGACCTTTGACCTACTTTTCACCATGAACTGAACTTTGCAAATTTTGCTTCCCTTTTATCTCCAAAACTGGTAGAGATAGGTCCATAGTTACTATTGAAGTTGAATAGGAAGTCATATACTGGCAATCTAAATGTGACCTTAAAATTGACCTTTGACCTACTTTTCACCATGAACTGAACTTTGCAAATTTTGCTTCCCTTTTATCTCCAAAACTGGCAGAGATAGGTCCATAGTTACTATTGAAGTTGACTAGGAAGTCATATACTGGCAATCTTACTGTGACCTTGAAATTGACCTTTGACCTACTTTTCACCATGAACTGAACTTTGCAAATTTTGCTTCCCTTATATCTCCAAAACTGGCAGAGATAGGTCCATAGTTACTATTGAAGTTGAATAGGAAGTCATATACTGGCAATCTTACTGTGACCTTGAAATTGACCTTTGACCTACTTTTCACCATGAACTGAACTTTGCAAGTTTTGCTTCCCTTCTATCTCCAAAACTGGTAGAGATAGGCCCATAGCTACTATTGAACTTGAATAGGAAGTCATATACTGGCAATCTAAATGTGACCTTGAAATTGACCTTTGACCTACTATACACCATAAACTGAACTTTGCAACTTTTTTATGCTTTGCAACTTTTTAATGCTTTTATTTTCAGAGATACGCCCATAGTTACTATTGAATTTGAATAGAAAGTCATTAGAGGCAATTAACTGTGACCTTTGACCTTCTTTTCACCATGAACTGAACTTTGCAAATTTTGCTTCCCTTTTATCTTCAAAACTGGCAGAGAAAAGTCCATAGTTACTATTGAACTTGAATAGGAAGACATATACTGGCAATCTTACTGTGACCTTGAAATTGAACTTTGACCTACCTTATGATGAACTTTAATTTGATTGTACCATTTTTAGTTATATATATTTTTTGCATATTTTGAAAATTCTTGTTCATTGCATTTTTACAGCTTGTCAAGCACAAGACTGGTGGCTGTGTCCCTTATTTTGTGTATGTGGGGGTCTGTACGAATGCGCTTGCTCCAGCTGGTGGTACAATATTCGGAGGCGGTATCGCCTCTCTGATCCTCTAGTTATAATTATACTGCTGGCTTAAAGTTTAAAATGGGTGATTTTTGGAAGATGGACAGGAAAAACATATTTTCGTTATTAATTTACTCGTATGATTTCAGAAGTAAAACAAGCATTCATGCCCAAACACATGTCCACACACACACACACACACACACACACACACACACACACAACATTGCCGCATTCTAACAGATACCTTGGCTTTGTAAAGTCTAAAGATATGTGAGTTCCCTTTCTTTTCATTTTTATGAAAATTGCCTAAGTGTTATAATTTTAATGTAGTCATTTATATATTTTCAAGCTGCAATGTTTCACAAGTCCATGATGAAGAAAATATTTCCTGTGATTGGCCAGAGGTAGCCATGAAGGATTCTGTATTTAGAAAAGTCTTTGAATTCCAAGAAAAAGAGGAGGTAGGACGAAAGGGAGCTGTGATCAATAGCAGAGGTGAGGAAACCATGTGATTAACAGATATTATGGAAGCTATTGGCAAATGCAAAATTGCATAATATCACTGTAAGACTGATCAATCCTCACTGTCAGCTAAACATTTTTAAATATTTGTGTATAGAAAAGATCTTTCAGAAAAATTGTGAAATAGTTATTTCATTTATTGATTGTGGCAGTTGATAAAGATTTATTTTGTAAAATGTATATTAAATAAATTATTGGATAATTTTCCCAAACTCATGACTAATTTAAATGAAAACAATTATTTATTTCAAGAATTGGTATAAAATCTGTAGGTATCATTATGTGGATATAAAGAAGGGTTGTGTAATGATCCTCTTTAGCACAGAGTTCAGAGACCTAGATAATGTCAACACTGGAAAGGTGTTTATGTAGGTGAGTCATGAGTTTGTAAAAACAATATGCACTGCCTGTTGTTTTATCACTATGAAATTAGTTTAGAAGAATTCCTGCTGTATGGCAATTCCATTGCATAGTTTTTAAATTGTCTTCAGTTATCGGTTATAGAAAAGGATTCAAAGAATTATTAAAATTTCGAGTTATTACCATAATTTCTAAATGATGTACATTATTTCACGTACTAGATGTCTGTCATGCCTACTAAACCTGCTAGGGGGTAATTAATTATTGTTTAGCAGGTTCAGTAGGTGTGTCAGACATCTAATTAAGCCACTTAAGCTGAAAGCAATTGAGTGAGAAACCCTTTGGAGATGGATCGATCCTATTAGATTGATCTAGGTATGGGAACCCAGTCTTAATATTTGCTATGTCTAAAGGTTGATGTTCTAATAGATAATATTTTCTCCTATTACATAATATTAATATTATATGAATCAATATTATATAACCTATTTGGGTTTTATATAAATATGATGATGGTTTACTCATACTGCCAGTGTTAATAAATGGTTGTGTTCAGTTGATAGATTAAAATGTTGAAAGAGTACAGACACAGTAGTATTGATGACTGGCCAAAAAATTAAACCAAACCAAACTAAAAGATTTGGAACAATGAAAAAACAAATTTTACTTCTATTATAGACAGACCATACCTGCTGAGGTGAAAATATCTGATTTTTTAAAAGTATTTTACAATTCTTGTGTCACATACCTCTTATGCCTATAAATGAATCTGCTTCATATAGCGTAGAAGATATTTGTTTGATGTGTGTATTTGTGTGTATATATTCTGATCTCTATGGGCTCATTCTCACAGATACCATAGATCTACTTAGAGTGATCCAACTCTGTGCCTGGACTCTCACCAAGTGCAATCAGCTTAATTGAATGACGTGTCTCCGCAGGCATTGAATAGAATACAAAATAGCTGCTGATTATGCAAATATGTTGGAAACAAGAGGAGACATGTCATTCACTTAAGCTGTTTGCACTCAGCAAGAGTCCCTGCAAAGGTACGATCGATGTCAGATTTGTTGTTTAGTTGATTTTTCTCTTCAGAATTTTGGCACATTTCTTGTGGAAGTAGTGAGCAAGGACCAGAAATTATGGGTGGTTACTGTGACTCTGGACACCGTTGATCATCTGTACCTGTTGTCATGGAGATCAGGGTAACCGACAAACTCCAGACCATATGGTACCACAGCTGACAGCTAAGGTAAAACTACTCCCTGTGGTTTTATTTATTTATTTATTTATTTATTTATTTATTAATCAAAACAACTTAAGAACTTTATCAGCAGCAAATCCATCATCTGCATAGTGAACAATATAAAAAAGCGTCATGTTTTGATTCCTGCAGTTGGGTATTTAATATATTTTTTTTACAGTGTAATAATATCTTTATTTCAAGACATATTGATCAATTAAAGCAATGGATATCTTCCGAAAGAATATTGTGAAAATTTTCCAGATTCATCAACAGAAAAGCAGCCTGGGAGCCCACATTCCTATCAGTATGACAGCAAGGACAAATCTGGTTCAGTTCATCAAATACAAGTCTTGACCAGTAGATTAACTTAGACCTGTTTCCGTACCAAGATTGATCTGACAGGATTGACCCATCTCTGAGGGAATTCTCACTAAATTTGAGTTCAGATTAAGCAGCTTAGATGTCTGCCACACCTACTGAACTTTACATCAATCGAAATCAAGTGAAGTCCAATGCGTTTAATTCTTAAAAATTAAAAGATGATATACATATCGTACACTTTGATGTTGTGAAAAACTCAAAAACTGGATTAAGGAAGGAAAGGAAGCCAATGTTCAGATTTACGCATTGGATATTATTTTCAGAAATGATGATAAAATAAATCTACTAATTTCTCAGGTAAATAAATACATTTACAGAAAATCAAAAATTGGAGGGCATCTGTAATTCAGTGACATGGAATGTTTTCTGAACTAAAAAATAATGCTTTGCTTGTCTTTATATGTATTTATTTTACACAGTAGTTACATGTAGCACGCAATAAAGAGGCATGGTAGGGTATACGGATATGTATGTGTAGGTATGTTTTTGAAAATTGTGTATGTGAAAAGTGATTGTACTGCACATTTTAATGCTTATTTCTTAAGTCTAATTAAAGAAAATATACATTCTATTTTATACATTCTATAATATACATCTTTAATAATCCTTACATAGAATACGTGTTTAAATGTTTGTACGATGTATAGTTTATTTATTTTAAGATTAATTATTAAAAGTAAAAGTTCAATAAAATAGATTTAGAAAAAGAATTTACTTTAAAAATTTTTAATGTAAATCAGAAGTCAAATATTGGTGTATTGGAATTAAGTAATTATTAAAGTGCTTCATTTATTGTTAATAAAAGTCATGTGCTGGCTTCTTGCCTGACGTCCGAAATGACTTTAAATAAGAATCGCTATTATTATTATTGTTATTATTATTATTATGCTTTTTCAAACTTTTTCACATAATGTGTCCCACGGGGTATACGTATTTTCGAATTTGTTACCTGTGTAAGCCACTTTTTATTTCCCCGTGATGCGTGAAATGCTCATGTCATTTAGAGTGGTCTGTGAAGCATCCCATTCCCGTGACTCATGAATGTGCCGCTTTATTCTTTGCCCTTTGTGAAACGAAGTATTGTACTCGGTGATTCGTGATTATCAAGAATTTCAATTTGCATAATCAGTGAGATATGATTCAAGTTTTATTTGTAAATTAATGATTTTATTTCCCATGAACCGTGATCACCCCCCCCCCCACACACACACACACACACACCAATGGTACCCTCAATTAAAATTAAAAAGAAAGAAAAATAAAACTCTTTTGGTTACAAAAATTAATGTTTATTGTAAAATTAAGAGAATGACATTTTGAAGGTTTTCAACTGGCTGCTACAGAGACAATAATAGTTCTGGACTGACGATCGTAAAAAATAAAAGATGAAAATATTAGTAATTCAGTTAAAATGTATTAGCTGTAAAAAAGATGTTGACGGTACCACCAGCTCCTGACTGCTATGATATATTTAATGCTTTTATGTACAAGTTTTACCAGCTAAATAACATACTTTTCCTCTAAATAACTGAAAGAAAATCCGTCCCATTACTATGAGAGGAAGATCCAAAATTAAGGGTGGTTGGCTGGGTGAAAAGACGAGCGTCCACGTACTGGAAACAGAAGGTGACAATTTCCAAAGAAGTTACATTTTTTAATTAAAAAAAGTGATACACTGGAGAATACTCGTACTTTACTCGTATTGAACTTTTTCATCCTCTTTTTTAGCTAATCTATCTGCCACTGTGAAGAATATTTTAAGTGAACGTTCAAAGGTAAAATGTGCCACAGGCTGCGGTGTATGGTTTATGACGCTGTCTCAACCATGATTGTGACGGCCTCCACAAAAAAAAAAAAAAAAAAATCACCCAAGTGTGTTAGTGAAGACAACGTGAGACGGGGCTGGGGGAATAAAGATGTTATTCAAGTAATAAGTCATGACTCGTCACTTGTACTGCACGTTAGATGAAAAATGGAAAGTGTTATGACGGACTCAAGCAAACTGTAACTGTACCTGGGTCCGGATTGCTCAGTGCTTTGCCTGGGGGTGGTTGGTCGGGGGAGGAGGTAAAGAGTCAGCCCATGTAGGCCTATCAGGAGAGTTTATCACTCCGCTGAAACTGTGTTACAGCATGCACGCACGCACACAAACACACGCACGCACACACACACACACACACACACACACACACTGAAGGCTTGTTTTGTTTTATAAACAAGAGATAATCTTTGTGTGCAGTTCATTCGTCTGACCAGAAGCTCCAGCTTTGAAATGAAGTAATTGTTTCGATTTTTATTCATGTCTCGGCCAAATCTTCTCTTATTAGCCTTGAACTCTTTTTTATCCCCTTCTCTTATTTATTTATTTGTTTATCTGTGAAAATTTTTTAAGTAAACAATCTCTATTCACAAGGGAAATGTACCGCAGGCTGTTATGTTTTAATTTTGATGCTGTCTCAACCATAATTGTGACGGACTCCACAAATATCACCCAACTGTGTTAGGGAAGACATAACGTGAGACAGGTGGGGGGGGGGAGATGTTCTTAAAGTAATGAAATAATAATTCATGGGTACTGTTGGAAAACTATTTTAATTTAAGAGTAAATTTCTTGAAACTTACATATATACTGTACGGTAGATTAAAAAGCAATGTGATGAAACCAGCCTTCAACAAAATATCCAGTGTTATGAGGGACGTGAGCGGATGCCATATTAATATATTTAATGAGATGTGTGTACGACACGACATGGTCAAAATATGGAAATCAAGTGGGCCATATGCAACGCCGGCGTCAAGCCAGAACACTTCGCCGCTCTCTACCCGTTCAATGCCCCTTGCCGTAAAAATCTGCATACAAACACAGGCGATGCTCATTCCATTGCAATAAATGAAGAGCAAAATTAAGGACTGAAAATATTTCTCTGGGATATACAACATTGGTCAAAAAGGTTGTCCCACCCTCAGTATCATGTGCTTTTATTTATAAATGATCACATCACAGGTGAAGATTGTTATAAATAGTGATTTTCATTCCAGATACCACAACTAACATGATTATTGATACAGCAAATACAAGCTATCGGTGAAGATATCAATATTTAATACCATTTATTCACATTTATTACATGTACCCCCTCAAATCCGACGTTTCTCTGTGATTTTCACAGGGGCAAAGAAATGTCCATTAAATTAAAATGACATCACCAAATGTCACCAAATTTACACAATTTAGCATTAGGGTGTGCTCGTTAAAGGCCACGTGTCTAATATGTATGAGATATTTGTATAGGAAAATAAAATTTCACTGACGCAATAAGTCATGGGCAGTGATGACATGCTATTTAAACTTAAAATTAAAGGCCATCACTTGTACTGATGGGTAGATGAAAAATTTAGTAATATGATGGACTCTAGCAAACTGTAACTGTACCTAGGACGCAGATTGGTCGGTGCTTGGCACGGGGGGGGGGGGGGGGGGGGGGGGGGGGCAGATTGTCAGTAGATGTGTCAGGAGAGTTTACGACTATGATAAAAAGTGTGTTACAGCATACACGCACACACACACACACACACAGACACACACACACACACACTAGGCTGGTTTTGTTGTATTTGAAACCAAATGGAAGAGCGCAGTGGTAAATACATTTACGGTGTGCTGGTTAATTCGCGCGGATTATGTGGTATAGATGGGTGTTAGAGCTAAAAGATCTGCGGGTAAGGTTAGTTAACGCCTAGAATCCATTGATAAGGCCTGGCAGCTCCTGCTTTTAAACGAAGTGATTATTTTTTAACGTCTTTGCTAAATCTACTTTACTCGTATTGGCCTTTTTAAAGTTAAAACTCTTTTTCATTCCCCTTTTTTAGCTAATCTATCTGCCACTGTGAAGAATATTTTAAGTGAACAACCTTTGTTCATAA
Organism: Lingula anatina; assembly: GCF_051362555.1. Lineage (NCBI taxonomy): Eukaryota > Metazoa > Brachiopoda > Lingulata > Lingulida > Lingulidae > Lingula > Lingula anatina. Next base: position 30,172,877 of record NC_141768.1, read on the forward strand.
GAAAAATGTGCCACAGGCTGCGGTGTCTGGTTTATGACGCTGTCTCAACCATGATTGTGACGAACTCCACAAAATCCACACAATTGTGTTAGTGAAGACAACGTGAGACACTTACGGGGCTGGGGGAGTAAAGATGTTCTCCAAGTAATAATTCATGGATAGTGTTGGAAAGCTATTTTTAAGAGTTAATGTCGTGAATCTAACATATACTATACTATACTATACTAGGCCTACCCAACTACCAGAATGGGCACCGAATGATCCTGAATTCACTGGTAGATCAGATGGGGAATTTTTTGTCTCTGCGTCTGCTTGTCCGTATCACAATTTGATTGACGTTTGTTTATATAATCTGTCAATCAAGCTGTTATTACCTGACGGGATCGTCAAAACTGAATGATTTGATTTGCACGTTGTCGATCAAATAGTGAAGGAAGCTGAAACTTTACATGCTCGACAACTGTAGTTATCAACTGCGTAATTATCAAAGTCGTGTGCTTTTGACAGCTTCCGTCAAAGTTGAATTAAACCGTATGCAGGGGCGGATTCAGGGCGTCTTCTGGGTCTTCCGGAAGACGGTCAGATTTTCAAGTTTACATTCACGGGTATCTAATTTTTTCTGTCGGAAGACGGTCAAAAATGAAGAATGGAGCAACAAAGATAATTTGGAAGACTGTCAGAAAATATCTCTGAATCCGCTCCTGGTATGAGTTTGATTGGCACCTGTCTATCACAACACTTTTGTTACTTTTATTTAAATAGTACATTTTGCCATCCAGCTCTATCCAGTCTCAATTCCTACCCGTCCTGATACACTGTAGGTACGTCTCGACAGATACCTCTTGACAAATAACGACACCCGGCACTGTAAACCCATAAATGTACCGATAAATGCACGTGCCGACAGAATAATAGCCTAGAGTCTGCTTTTGAAAATGGAGCTTCTTAAAAATTATAGAAATCACAACCCAGAGAGTACATGGTATCTGATAACACAGGCCCGTAGCCAGCAATTTTAAAGGGGGGGTTCTTTTTCTGAAAAAGTGGACCTTTTACCATATAATCCCCATGTACCTAGGTCAAATTTTACACAGAGTGGACCTTTTTCCAGCAAAAAGGGGGGTTCTTTCGAACCCCCGAACCCCCCCTGGCTACGGGCCTGTAACATAACAGTAAAGATTACAGGCACACGTACTGAAACATCAGTGGTCGTCATAGGTAAATGTTCTGACAAGCTCACCTTATTTACTTGTTATTAAATAAAGATTATTTCTTGTGATTAAACATCAATTACCATTATTTGAGGGTCATGGGGAAGACACATTTACCATGTTTTACCCTCAGTAACTAAATTTCAATGACTAAATTAAAACTTCGCCTTGATATTTATTATAGAAAGCATTATATTTACCCTCGACCTTGAAGTTTGATACAGTTTACCATACAAACATTGACAGCGTTGCTAGCTCTTTAATGTTACTTTATTCTTTATTCAGACTTGTGCTGTGTAAAAAAAGACATACGGAGATATTTGCGCCTCAATATATACTAAGCTCCATAAAAACATGTAATTTGATCATATAAATTTTGAAAGTTCCCTGTCACAAAATGCGTCCTTACTCTGAAATACTGGTACAGCCTGAGAACATGCGTTTTTCAGGCGTCTTGATTGGTAATTTGGTGCATGGGGGGGGGGGGGGGGGGGGGGGGAGGGGTAACATCTTCAACTTTGCAAAAGTGATATTCTAAGAGTAGGTATTGTAGCAAAAGTAATATTCTAAGAGTAGGTATTGTAGCTGAATTTTCGTTCGCAAAGGTAATAAAAACATTTGGAAATATTGTTCGTACTCTGGTTATCACATCCCCATACTAGGTATTTTGCTTGCCCTTGAAAGCCACTTTTTACCTCCCAAGATTCGTGAAACGTTCATTTTATTTAGCGTGAAGCACCCCATTCCTGTGACTAGTGAATGTGGCTTTTTTATTTTCCGTTATTCGTGAAACAAAGTCATTATATTTATGCACGGTGATTCTCAGTGGTGCCCTCTCATACGGCAGCTGGGCTGTATCCTCCCGAGAGAGGTGAGAATATTTACACCTAGTCTGAATCAGTAAACAAAAAACGCATCTTGTCTTCTCTAACACAACCCAGCACAGGGGAATTTTTTTTCGGGGGGGGGGGGGGGGGTGAAACAGCCAGCCAAATAATTTGACATCAAACTTAATGGTTGATAACATTATTTTTGCCATTATTTTTGCAATTATGATGGTAGAAAGCCTTAATCCCGGGATTAGGACGCCTTGCGCCATATCAAATAACAAAAACAAGTTTAAATCGAAACTTGTGTTCAAAAAGCGGGTGCCCTGTACATTATTATGTAATACAAGTGAGCATTTCGGTGAGAGGTGTTCAGGTAGCACCAAGGTCAGTAGAAGATGGAGAAGACAGAGGTCCTTGGTACGTTGCTGCAATTTCCACATGTAGGCCAAAAATTTAGCACAGAAAATGACAGGAAGCTGTCGTAGTATTGTATAGATGATATAAGATAACGCTGTGTATTTTGTGTAGACGACGTTTGCCCAAATAATGCGTTTCGCACAGGGACATTTTAATCCTTATGACTGTGGGGACATTACACTTATGTCCAATACACTCTCCATTAGAATTTCAAAATCAGCTCAGAGTTTGAATGATTTATTTTCTGTAATTTCAGAGAAGGAACGCACTTGACAATGAGGAAGTGAGAGGCTTATTGCCGCTGTCCAAAGGTCTGAACAAGTCCTCAACAAGTAATACGACTGGACAGGTATCTACATTCTCCTAATTGTTTTATTGGTGAGGTCATTGACCTGTTTTCAAAGTATCAAAAATATCATGTTTATAAAAGTAAACTTCAAACAGACAAATGCACGTTTAGTAACAACATGTTGAACTATTGTGTCATTGCATTCCTGGAAACGACGGGAGGTGTGGGGAGGTGAGGGGTGGGGACGGGACCAGGGTGGGGAGGTGAGGGGTGGGGACGGGACCAGGGTTGGGAGGTGAGGGGTGGGGACGGGACCAGGGTGGGGAGGTGAGGGGTGGGGACGGGACCAGGGTGGGGAGGTGAGGGGTGGGGACGGGACCAGGGTGGGGAGGTGAGGGGTGGGTGGGGGTGGGCGGGGGTACAGTGTCCTTCCCTTAATTTAAGAGGTATCCCTTCTCTCTTCCATATTAACAAATCAAAACAAGAACAAGAACAAATGAAAAGCGGAAAAAAATTGTACATGAAACGAAACTAGACGAAATCCAGATAATGTATTTCTTCGTTTCCTCCCACTAAAAAAACCTGGCTTGGTCAGTGAAAATGTGCCTAGATAATGTCTTTTTTAGATCCTGTCAATTTTAAACTAATTGGGCGCATCTGCCAAATGTTTTCATTCACTGACTTTCATTTCCGTGAATATTTCTGTTATCCGGGCACCTGGTCCTTTCATACCGCATCTTACGTATAAATGCAAAGAAGTATGTTGTCATTAAACAGTGCATAGGGTAGAAAAGAATAGGAATGGCAAAATAGTGTTTGGTTAACATAATCCCTTGTGTTCCAAATAGCATGTTGTAAAGATATACACATACTGCTTCATCAAACTGTGTCATGAATGTGATTTTCTTCGTTTATTTCAGTGGCTCCCAACTGCTGTTTACCGGGTGATTGGATGCGTCGCCGATCAAAGACATCAGATTCATGTTGGACATCGCCTGAGCCCATGCCAAGATTGTCTCGCTTGTTGAAGTTTGTCTTGTAGTTTATTTACAGGGTTGACATTTGATATGAAATGTAATCTTTACCTTGGATAGTAATATTCTGCATAAAATGTGTATAAAAAAATTGTTGTACGCAGCAAAAATTTTGAACGAAACTTATGATCAGAGAAAAAGAAAGAAATGGATGGCGTCGACCCTGCATGTCGCTGGTTATATAATATAGATTTGTTTCTAAATCGTAGTACAGTATTTTATCCGCTCATATCGTTTCAAGGTATTTTATTTATTATGTATATTTATTATTGTGTCGGAAGGAAGTACCCATCAATTCTCAAACAAAAATACGGCACTTTTTGGAGTTCACCTTTAACAAAATAATTTTAATTCAAAAAGTATTTTGCTGAAATGATGGATGAAAACAAAAATGATAGTTATCAAATATTATTATTATTATTATTATTATTATTATTATTATGCGATTTTTAGGTGCCAGTACTATTGATTTTCTAGTTGAAGGTAAAAATTGTCTGTGGGCAAATCTTCAATTAGTCACTTAGCTGTGCATTTGAGGATATTTGAAATATTTATTTTGAATTAAATTGAACTGAATTCTGAGATTCCGATAAGAAAAATATCTCAACTTCATTACATGAAACTTTTGAGACACAAACGGTTTCATACAGTGACCGTTAAGTTTGAGAAATGAACAAGTTGTTAATTAAAAATAACTTACAAACACTGTTGTTCAAGTTATAATGCTTTGGACATTACAGCGTTAGGAAAATGATCAAATTTGTCCACGTGATTGCAGAATTGCCCATGTATAAGAAACGATCCTGTTTTTAAATTGTGGACTTAAGTTTGTGACGCATGTTAAGAATGAACTTACTTTGGTTTCGGTGTTTTGATATTTTTGTCTGATCAGTGACAGAGACCCATGTACTGTGCTTGGAGGGGTCTAAAACAGTGTTAAGAAAATGAAACCAGGAGAGAAATAGGGATTTTCACGAAATTACTGCGCATTCGTTATTGCAGTAGGGGGAATATATGTTACCAGCGTGATAAAAATTGTCCCTTCTTAGGACCACCAAAATTTATCAGCATTGCATGAGCTCATTTGTGTGTTGTTCGACTTTTTGCCAATATCGCAAAGCAGAAATGTAAGTGCTCTCCTGGAAAAACTTTTGTTCATATGCATGAAAATATCTATTATTAATTAATATTTCTTTGGTTGTGATTGAGGGGTGATTGAGAGAAAAAGGTCTGATTGGATGCCAGTCCCGCGCGTCCTGTTGGGGTATTTTTGCTAAGTGTTTCTTGATCACTGAGCACCGGAGACCAGAGTAAGGGCGTTAGCATTTATAGATTAATGAATTTTAAGTCACCGTTTTTGTTTCTGCGTAATCTTTTCAGATTTGTTTGTATATTTTTCTTAAATGTCATGACTAGAATAAGCTTTGAAATTGACCATGTTTTTATGCTGTTCCTGATTCGCATGTGTGCAAATTTAAGTTTTCGCTCAAAGTCGTGTCATTAACCTACCAATATTAAGGATGTAATGAAATGAAAACAAAATAATGTAAAACACTCGATTCTTAAAAATGACTTTTTTGTCTACCCTTTTCTGTGCGAGAATCAGCACGACGGCATAGAACAAGGCGTGCGTGAGTGCGAGTGCACGTGAGGGGAAGACGCCTATGTGAGATTATATGCATTTTGGAATTTCGATATCATTCACACCACTGAAATTGGATACTTTGCTCCTCAATGAAATTAGTAATCAATTATTAACGTCAACTTTGAACAAAATTTGACAAGTACGATATGATTTCAATTTATCTTCCAGTCCTGGTCATTTTTTTATATGAATTTTGTTTTAGTAAGAATTATGTCGAAATTATCTTTTATAAAAATAAATAGAATTTGTTGTTTGAGCAGCAATTTCCAAAGTGCATAAAATCCTTCATATGTGTTAGTTAGTTTACTATCTGGTAGACTTCTTGTATATTTTTGTAAAAGCATAATTTATAGAATTTTTTAGAAATTTGACACTACTGTAATGATTGCTATGAACGTAGAAAAAACGTAACTTCACGTATTTTGTTTTGTATAAAACTTCGTTGAAATTACTTGGAATTTATTGAAACAATAAATAATGAAAATAATGTACAGATATTTGTATGTTGAATTCCCTTTAATTTTTCACCTTCTGTTCCCTTTAGCTCTCGTTCTCTAGTTCACAGGTCTTACCTATAGAGCCTCTTGTATTAGTTTACCTTGATTATTTGAATATTTTTTTGCAAAAGGTAATTTGCTGGGACCCAGGAGCGCCAGGTTTCGAACTTGGGACTTTTTGACTCAGAGGCAAGCGCGTTACCTACTCCTCTAACTGTTCCCACCCACCCTCCACGGGAAGACTTTCCTCTTATAGTAACCAAAGGGAAATTTCTGTAAAGCCCCTTGAAAAGTATTCAATGATTTACAAGTACCCGAACCAAGAAACGAACCCAAACCCGAGGGGTACCATTGAGTCAATGGAATTATTGTACTAACCTAAGTAAAATTCTAAACATATCGTAATACCTTAAAGAAATTTTAGAAACGTAAGACAAGTTTGAAGCCCAACCCCAGGTTGCCGCTGAGAAACGCAACCGTCAAAGAAATAACTAAGACATTTTGTATATTTGGAAAGTTTTTATTTAGTGCCAAACAACTATGTATTAATTATATCTAAGTATTTTATTGTAAAACTACCAAGTTTAAGTACACTTAAATCACTACTTAATCACTTTGAATATCTGTAAGACATGCATGTAAAACAAAGTTATATCTCAAAGGTGTAACATATACAACAAATGTATTACATTTCACCAATAAATGGTCAACTTAATTACTCGTTTACGGTTTGGTGTTATCAATATCTACAAGCATTCCTAAAAAAAATCAGAACAAATTTGAGAAATTGACAGTAATTAAAGAGATATAAAGCAGTTCATCAATTATTACACAAAATGTGTGCGTCACTGACTAATAAGATCAATAACTTGTGACTATTTCTATATTTACATGATTTATTTGATTTAGTCACCACTCGTTACCTTGCTGGTACTTTCGCCCTAAAAAGTTCGGAAACATCGTTATTTTGAATAATTATAAAACAACCATATTTAGTTACGGTAAATATTTTAACCAAATATTGTTGATTAATGAACCCACAATTTGTTAATGTTTATTTACACAGAAAATTTTCCCAACACATGACATTTTTTTTTTTTTTTTTTTTTTTTGGTTATTGAAAAACAATTTCACGTTTCCGAACTTTCTTGGTCGCGGGTATCATAACCAACAATCTCCCAGGGCCGCTAATTCCATGTACACTTTTCTCTGGCGCATGCAGGTCAGAAAATTCCCATCGTTTAACTAGAAACATATCTGTGAAAACGTGTATCTAGTGAAAAGTCAATCTGTGGCCCTGGTAGAGGGTAATCATTATTGTATTTAACATTTAACAAAGGCCACGTCGGCAAACTTGAAGGTCTTACGAGAATAGAGCACGTTGAAAGGCATAAGGGACAGATATCTTTACTGAAATAAACCAAACCTGTATCTGACGACCACGCAGTCTTAGACACGCCATGTTTCTAGTACTCAATGCCTCATTTTAAAGGTATCAACATGAGGTATCAACAGAACGATTAACATTTGTTAGAAAGAGTATTTTGCGCTATCAGTTTGCCCCCTATGCCTTGAAGGGTTGACATTGTTGGCCAGTGAAGCCACAATTTTTAAAACTCCGTCACACAAAGATCTGTACGTGTAGCTATAATTAAACTTATATATTCAACGGACTGAAATAGTACAACTGGACTAGTGAAATCGTTTTTAGAAATGGAAGTCTTATACAGTGTACCTACTGTCTGTTATGCTCTTTTTATTTCGACCTCAAACCGCTTACTACAAATATTTACATGTCAGTAAATAGGAATTTAAATGGGAGATTCCACAGCATTTCCCCTTTTTTGTCTGCTTCTTGTAAATATACTCCTTGTACGTCTTCAACTGACGATACTTTTTCTACTAACGAAGTCCGAAATAGTTTTCATTTCCATAGGACGTGATAAGGTGAAGTTATGGAGGAAGCAAAATGTTGTGGAGGAAACACTGGGGAATGGCCAAACCATTTTTATGCATGCACGCGTCACAATACTTCTTATAAAATTAATTACAAATATGTGAACATTAAATCCATAACACTGATACATTGAAACGTTATACCGAATTGGTTGAAACATAAATATTCGTATACTTAGTTTCCACACCGCCTCGCATCCACTCCCTGATCACGTAAGGTGTAACAACTCTTCCCAGAGAGTAGGTTCAATTTGCTTTATGGGGGAGGGGCTAAAGCTTTTCTGTTCAACTCTCACTCTTATCTGACAAGCAAAACTTGATTAAAAATTTACTAAAATCAAATGCATATATATGTATATATAGTGCATTTGTGTTAAATATATTCCAAAAAAGAAACCAGAAGAAAACAGCCAAAATGAAATAATGTAATGAGGTCAATGGCGATTCTCAAATGGCCCACTGCTTTTATCTGAACAGTTTTCGCCATGTTTGACAAACTGGGCAGTATTATAACGCCACCTGGAGGAAAATATGATCGTCTCTGTTGCAATAAGTACCTACCACATTATGATATCAACATACTATATGTAGCTGTATATGACATCTACGTCTTTGTATGTCCACACATGAATCTACATGTATGAACGGATGTATGTGAGCAAAAATCTAATAAGGTTGGTTTTTAAACGTTAGACCTACATCTGTGTTTCAGTCTAGAAAGAGCAACTTGATTATGACTGAGGTAAGCTTATCTGTTGACTGTGTGTAATTGAAGTGAATTTTTGAGAAGTGAAAACTAGACTTAAAAGACTGGCAAATTCCGATGATAAAAACAGTTAAACATTAATAATAGTAATGACATATCAAGTCCAATGTTTGTGACATTTGTACAACTGAAGCTTAACAACTGTATAAATCTGAGATAAGCTTATCAGTTGATTGTGTATCACGAAAAAGATTTTTTGGACAACATATTTTATTATTACATTTAAAAACTGGCAAATCACATGGCTTACAATAGTTAAAAAATAAATAAAATATATAAAATAATAATAATAATCTTTATTGGAGAATCGCAACCCGAAGGTTGAAGTTATACAATTATGTTATACAATTATATATGAATATTCAAGTCAAAGTCAAAGTTAAGCATTAATAATTTTGACAAATCTAGTCCATTATTTGTGATACTTGTACAAATGCTGCTTAACAGCAACAGAAATGTGATAACTCATCACTTACACTGTGTGATTACTGATGACTGTGTAACGGCATATTTTTAAAACATTTTAAAAGAGTGAAACTTACATTTAAAAAATTGCTAAATTCAACAGATTAAAATAGGTAAACGTTAATAACTCTGCAAGATGTAGGCCCTACTGTCATGTTTGTAAAACTTGTACAACTGTGGCTTAATTAGCAACTGAAATAATCTAAAATAAGCTGATCAGTTAACTGTATGTAATGAAAGTAATATTTAGGACAACATATTTGAGAAAACTGATAACATCTATAAAAAACTGGCAAATTCCATGGATAAAAATAGTTTTAAAAATCTAGTCCAATGTTTGTGAAATGTATACCACTTAGGTAAAAAAAAAAAAACAAGTTAATCTGCTACGTGTAATTAAAGTGTTTTTTTTTCACAATTCATTTGAGAAAGGTGAAAACCAGCTGGAGTAAGCACATTTTTATAGAAACAAAAAAGGGAAACCACCTTAAGTGTTGTGCTTGACAAAATACGGTAAACAACAGTTCTCAATTTTTTGAAGAATACATATATTACAATTCATAACAAATTGTGGGGAGAATTAATGTTCAAATTCAAGGTTGCAAAAAGAATGAGAATATAAGACTTGCCATCCAAGTTCAATTGTATATATCAGAGCTTGGAAATTTGAAAAGTGCGCTTCATGGCTAAAAGTAGGTCAAGGGTCAAATTCAAGGCCACAGGAAGACTGTCAATGTATGAGTTCTTATTCAAGTTCGGTAGTATCTGTGGGCATGCCAGTTTTGGAGACATAAGGGACAGAAAATTTGCAAAGTTCAGTTCATAGTAAAAAGTAGGTCTAGGGTCAAGTTCAAGGTCACAGTTAGATTGCCAATGTATGACTATGGGCATATCTCTGCCAGTTTTGGAGATATATTGATGGAAAACTTGCAAAGTTCAGTTCATGGTGAAAAGTGGGCAAATTAAATTTCAAGGTCATATATTGCCAGTACATTACCTCGTGTTCAAGTTTAATAGCAACTTTGGGCATGTATCTGGCAGTTTTGGAGATATAAGGGACAAAAAAGTTGCAAAGTTCAGTTCATGGTGAAAAGTAGGTCAGAGGTCAAATTCAAGGTGACAGATTGCCAGTATGTGACTTCCTTTTCAAGTTTTATAGTTACTGTGGGCATATCTCTGGCAGTTTTGTAAATATAAGGGACAGAGAGTTGTAAAGTTCAGTTCAAATTGAAAATTAGGTCAAAGGTCAATCTCAAGGTGACAGATTGCAAGTATATGACTTCCTATTGAAGGTCTATAGTAACTATGTGGGGGTACCTCTAATTTTGGAGTTATTTCACATTTTATTTTCACTAATGGATATTGCAACATTGTACTTTCTGATATGGTTCAACTTGTATACCATATATGGAAAACAAAAACAGACACCATCCCCAGTGTTGTGCTTGACAAGATCTATAAAATGCACTAAACAAAAGGTTTCTAGCATTTATGGTTCCAGGATTAGAGTTTGCAGTTAAGAAATCTGGCTGCAATGTTGTGCTTGACAAGATCTATAAAATGCACTAAACAAAAGGTTTCTAGCATTTATGGTTCCAGGATTAGAGTTTGCAGTTAAGAAATCTGGCTGCTTCTCCCATAAAAATGCACCAACTGACCCCTAACTCACGAAGATGAAAGATAACCCTAAGGGTAATACCTGCCCATAATATTATAGGATAGGTCTGTGTAGATTCAGAAAATCAGCATGAATGAAAAAAAATTTAAAGAAAATTTTGGCCCATTTAACCTTAAATGGGCATATTTCAAATCCCACATACCACTTTCAGTCATCCATAGAAACTTTTCCTGCCATGCCTTTAGTTTGGGAGATATTTTGCATTTCATTTTGCAAATTTTGGACAAGGGTGCAATGTGACGAACACCACACCTACACCCCAGCACCGCGTACCCAAAATTCACATGGATCAAGTTGAGATTATATCTGACCTACATACAAGAGATGGATACATGGTCTCTTATAGTTTAAGAGGAGAAGCAGTAACAGTGACGTGGTGGCAGAGAACAATGTGCAATAAGACTTAAAATGTATCAAAATTACCATCATGAATATAATTAAATATTAGCAATTTTGTCAATTATATTTTATTTCTTTTTAATTTTGAAAAAATGACATTTGACAACTGCAGATATCTGTGATAAGCTTATCAGTTGACTGTGTGTAACAGAAGTGCAGCTTATTGGCAATTTATATGAGAAGAGTGAGAATTATTGAAAATAAATATTTTAATACGCCAATATATCATATATATCATTCAATATATCATTCAGTCTCCAAAGAAACATCAAATGTGATCATTTGTTTGCTTGTGTAGAGGTGACAAATTGTCCAGAAATGTGACCTAGAAAACAACATATACCCATTCAAGACTTCTTCTTACTACCAATACCAGGTGCAGATTCCTCCTTACAATCAGTTTCTGGAATAGGGTTTAGCACACCATTTGACAAAATATATTTGAAAAAAGTGTAAATTAAATATTAAAAAGTGATAAATTTCCCAGATTAAAATAGTTAAACATAAATACTTTTGAAAAAGTTTAGCTAAATAGATGACAACATTGAAAAAAATGCCAAATGCGATAACTTAAAATAGTTAAACATTAATAATGTTGGCAAATCTACTCCATTAATAATTTTGACAAATCTGGTCCAATCTTTGTGAAATTTATACAAATGATGCATAACAACAATAATAACCTCATCAGTTGACTGGGTCCAATGAAGAAGATTTTTTAAGACAATATAATTGAGAAAAATGAATATAACATTAAAAAGACTGGCAATTTTCATGGTATAAAATAGTTAAATGTTAATAGTTTTGACAAATCTAGTCCAATATTTTTGAAATTTGTACAAAACTCATCAGTTGACTGTGTCTAATGAAAAAGATTTTTAAGATAATATTAATTGGAGAAAAACTAAAAATTACATTGAAAAGACTGCCAAATTCCATGGTCTAAAATAGTTAAACGTTAAAAATTTTGACAAATCTTGTCTAATATTTGTGGAATTTGGAGAGATGATGCTTAACAATAACAAAAATCTGTGATAAGCTTAACAGTTGACAGTGTTTGATAGAATTGTAGTTGTTTGGTATTTTGTATGTGAAGGGTGAGAATTATATGTTGTCTTTTGCTGTCTGGTTTTTTCTAAAGGAATTAGCCCTGACCAGACAGGAAGAATCAGTTCACCAAAAAAGCCATCACGCTGTATGGAAAAGGTCACCTGGAAAAAGAACAATATGTTTGAAAAAAGTGAAAATTAAATTCTAAAAATTGACAAATTTCCCACACTAAAATAGTTGAACAATAATTTTGATAAACTTAACCTAAACAGTTAACTGTGTGTAATAAAAAGGACATTTTCAGAACATATAAATTTGAGAAATACTGAAAATGACATTGAAAAGACTGCCAAATGTGGTGCCTTAAAATAGTTTAATGTAAAAAATTTTCACAAATCTTGTCTAATATTTGTGAAATTTGGAAAGATGATGCATAACAACAATAAAAATCTGTGATAAGCTCATCAGTTGAATGTGTCTCATGGAAAAGAATTTTCAGAGCATATAAATGTGAAAAAACTTAAAATGACATTACAAAGACTGCAAAATTCCATGGCTTCAAATAGTTAAACATTAATAATTTTCACAAATCTTGTCTAATGTTTGTGGAATTTGGAGAGATGATGCATAACAACAATAAAAATCTGTCATAAGCTCATCACTTGAATGTGTCTCATGGAAAAGAATTTTCAGAGCATATAAATGTGAAAAAACTTAAAATGACATTACAAAGACTGCAAAATTCCATGGCTTCAAATAGTTAAACATTAATAATTTTCACAAATCTTGTCTAATGCTTGTGGAATTTGGAGAGATGATGCATAACAACAATACATATCTGTGATAAGCTCATCAGTTGACTGTGTCTCATGAAAAAAATTTTTTTTGGACAATAAAATTGATAAAACAGAAAATGACATTGAAAAAACTGCAAAATGCGGTTCCTTAAAATAGTTAAATGTTAAAAATTTTCACCAATCTTGTTCAAGATTTGTAAAATTTAGACAGATGATGCATATCAATAATAAAAATCTGTGATAAGCTCATCAGTTGACTGTGTCACATGAAAAACATTTTTCAGAGCATATAAATGTGAGAAAACTGAAAATGACATTGAAAAGACTGCCAAATTCCATGGCTTAAAATAGTTAAACATTAATAATTTTCACAAATCTTGTCTAATATTTGTGAAATTTGGATAGATGATGCATAACAGTTGACTGTATTTGATAGAATTGTAGTTGTTTGACATTTTGTATGCGAAGAGTGAGAATTATCTACAATATTTTTTTTTCAATTTCACAACATCTAATTAGACTCACATTAAACATCAAATATTATGATTTGAGTTTGTTTGTGTAAGAGGTGACAAATTACCCATAATTGTCCTCTGGAAAAGAATATATACCCATTTAAGACATCTCCTTACTACCAATACCAGATGCAGATTCCTCCTTACAATCGGTTTCTGGAATAGGGTTTAGCACACCATTTGACAATGTCCTAAAGCTTGCCATATACCATCTATTGTACACATGGATGAGACATAGCATTGCTCTTGCTGTTGTCTTTTGCTGTCTGTTTTTCCTATAGGAATTAGCCGTGACCAGACAGGAAGAATCAGTTCACCAAAAAAGCCATCATGCTGTATGGAAAAGGGCACTTAGAAAAAGAACAATATGTTTGATAAAAGTGAAAATTAAATTCTAAAAATTGACAAATTTCCCACATTAAAATAGTTGAACAATAATTTTGATAATCTTAACCTTAACATTTGACTAATAAAAAGGACATTTTCAGAACATATAAATTTGAGAAATACTGAAAATGACATTGAAAAGACTGCCAAATGCAGTGCCTTAATATAGTTAAATGTTAAAAATTTTCACAAATCTTGTCCAATATTTGTGAAATTTGGACAGATGATGCATAACAACAATAGAAATCTTTGATAAGCTCATCAGTTGACTGTGTCTCATGAAAAACATTTTTCAGAGCATATAAATGTGAGAAAACTGAAAATGACATTGAAAAGACTGCCAAATTCCATGCCTTAAAATAGTTAAATGTTAAAAATTTTCACAATCTTGTCTAATATTTGTGAAATTTGGATAGATGATGCATAACAACAATAAAAATCTGTGATAAGCTCATCAGTTGACTGTGTCTTGTGAAAAAGATTTTTTTGGACAATAAATTTGAGAAAACTGACAATAACACTGAAACGACTGCCAAATTCCATGGCTTAAAATAGTTAAACGTTAATTATTTTCACAAATTTTGTCTAATATTTGTGAAATTTGGAAAGATGATGCATAACAACAATTAAAATCTGTCATAAGCTCATCAGTTGACTGTGTCTCATGAAAAACATTTTTCAGAGCATATAAATGTGAGAAAACTGAAAATAACAATGAAAAGACTGCAAAATTCCATGGCTTCAAATAGTTAAACATTAATAAGTTTCACAAATCTTGTTTAATATTTGTGAAATTTGGAGAGATGATGCATAACAATAATAAAAATCTGTGATAAGCTCATCAGTTGACTGCGTCTCATGAAAAACATTTTTCAGAGCATATAAATGTGAGAAAACTGAAAATGACATTGAAAAGACTGCCAAATTCCATGGCTTAAAATAGTTAAACATTAATAATTTTCACAAATCTTGTCTAATGTTTGTGGAATTTGGAGAGATGATGCATAACAACAATACAAATCTGTGATAAGCTCATCAGTTGACTGTGTCTCATTTAAAAGATTTTTTTGGACAATAAATTTGAGAAAATTGAAAATGACACTGAGAAGACTGCAAAATGCGTAGCCTTAAAATAGTTAAACGTTAATAATTTTCACAAAAATTTGTTCAATATTTGTGAAATTTGGAGATATGATGCTTAACAATAACAAAAATCTGTGATAAGCTTAACAGTTGACAGTGTGTGATAGAATTGTAGTTGTTAGACATTTTGTATGCCAAGAGTGAGAATTATCTACAATATTTTTTTTCAATTTCACAACATCTAATTAGACTCACATTAAACATCAAATATTATGATTTGAGTTTGTTTGTGTAAGAGGTGACAAATTACCCTTAATTGTCCTCTGGAAAAGAATATATACCCATTTAAGACATCTCCTTACTACCAATACCAGATGCAGATTCCTCCTTACAATTGGTTTCTGGAATAGGGTTTAGCACACCATTTGACAATGTCCTAAAGCTTGCCATATACCATCTATTGTACACATGGATGAGACATAACATTGCTCTTGCTGTTGTCTTTTGCTGTCTGTTTTTTCTATAGGAATTAGCCCTGACCAGACAGGAAGAATCAGTTCACCAAAAAAGCCATCACGCTGTATGGAAAAGGTCACCTGGAAAAAGAACAATATGTTTGATAAAAGTGAAAATTAAATTCTAAAAATTGACAAATTTCCCACACTAAAATAGTTGAACAATAATTTTGAGAAACTTAACCTAAACAGTTGACTATGTCTAATAAAAAGGATATTTTCAGAACATATAAATTTGAGAAATACTGAAAATGACATTGAAAAGACTGCCAAATGCGGTGCCTTAAAATAGTTTAATGTTAAAAATTTTCACAAATCTTGTCTAATATTTGTAAAATGTGGAAAGATGATGCAGAACAACAATAAAAATCTGTGATAAGCTCATCAGTTGAATGTGTCTCATGGAAAAGAATTTTCAGAGCATATAAATGTGAAAAAACTTAAAATGACATTACAAAGACTGCAAAATTCCATGGCTTCAAATAGTTAAACATTAATAATTTTCACAAATCTTGTCTAATGTTTGTGGAATTTGGAAAGATGATGCATAACAACAATAAAAATTTGTCATAAGCTCATCAGTTGAATGTGTCTCATGGAAAAGAATTTTCAGAGCATATAAATGTGAAAAAACTTAAAATGACATTACAAAGACTGCAAAATTCCATGGCTTCAAATAGTTAAACATTAATAATTTTCACAAATCTTGTCTAATGTTTGTGGAATTTGGAGAGATGATGCATAACAACAAAACATTTCTGTGATAAGCTCATCAGTTAACTGTGTCTCATGAAAAAGATTTTTTTTAGACAATAAATTTGAGAAAACTGAAAATAACACTAAAACGACTGCCAAATTCCATGGCTTAAAATAGTTAAACGTTAAAAATTTTCACAAATCTTGTTCAAGATTTGTAAAATTTAGACAGATGATGCATAACAATAATAAAAATCTGTGATAAGCTCATCAGTTGACTGTGTCTCATGAAAAACATTTTTCAGAGCATATAAATGTGAGAAAACTGAAAATGACATTCAAAAGACTGCCAAATTCCATGGCTTAAAATAGTTAAATGTTAAAAATTTTCACAAATCTTGTCTAATATTTGTGAAATTTGGATAGATGATGCATAACAACAATAAAAATCTGTGATAAGCTCATCAGTTGACTGTGTCTCGTGAAAAAGATTTTTTTGGACAATAAATTTGAGAAAACTGACAATAACACTGAAACGACTGCCAAATTCCATGGCTTAAAATAGTTAAACGTTAATTATTTTCACAAATTTTGTCTAATATTTGTGAAATTTGGAAAGATGATGCATAACAACAATGAAAATCTGTGATAAGCTCATCAGTTGAATGTGTCTCATGGAAAAGAATTTTCAGAGCATATAAATGTGAAAAAACTGAAAATGACATTGCAAAGACTGCAAAATTCCATGGCTTCAAATAGTTAAACATTAATAATTTTCACAAATCTTGTCTAATGTTTGTGGAATTTGGAGAGATGATGCATAACAACAATAGAAATCTGTGATAAGCTCATCAGTTGACTGTGTCTCATGAAAAAGAATTTTCAGAGCATATAAATGTGATAAACTGAAAATGACATTGAAACGACTGCCAAATTTCATGGCTTAAAATAGTTAAACGTTAATAATTTTCACAAATCTTGTCTAATATTTCTGAAATTTGGATAGATGATGCATAACAACAATACAAATCTGTGATAAGCTCATCAGTTGACTGTGTCTCATAAAAAAGATTTTTTTGGACAATAAAATCGAGAAAACAGAAAATGACATTGAAAAGACTGCAAAATGCGGTGCCTTAAAATAGTTAAACGTTAATAATTTTCACAAATCTTGTTCAAGATTTGTGAAATTTAGACAGATGATGCATAACAATAATTAAAATCTGTGATAAGCTCATCAGTTGACTGTGTCTCATGAAAAACATTTTTCAGAGCATATAAATGTGAGAAAACTGAAAATGACATTGAAAAGACTGCCAAATTCCATGGCTTAAAATAGTTAAATGTTAAAAATTTTCACAAATCTTGTCTAATATTTGTGAAATTTGGATAGATGATGCATAACAACAATAAAAATCTGTGATAAGCTCATCAGTTGACTGTGTCTCATTTAAAAGATTTTTTTGGACAATAAATTTGAGAAAATTCAAAAATGACACTGAGAAGACTGCAAAATGCAGTGCCTTAAAATAGTTAAACGTTAATAATTTTCACAAAACTTGTTCAATATTTGTGAAATTTGGAGAGATGATGCTTAACAATAACAAAAATCTGTGATAAGCTTAACAGTTGACAGTGTGTGATAGAATTGTAGTTGTTTGACATTTTGTATGCGAAGAGTGAGAATTATCTACAATATTTTTTTTTCAATTTCACAACATCTAATTAGACTCACATTAAACATCAAATATTATGATTTGAGTTTGTTTGTGTAAGAGGTGACAAATTACCCATAATTGTCCTCTGGAAAAGAATATATACCCATTTAAGACATCTCCTTACTACCAATACCAGATGCAGATTCCTCCTTACAATCGGTTTCTGGAATAGGGTTTAGCACACCATTTGACAATGTCCTAAAGCTTGCCATATACCATCTATTGTACACATGGATGAGACATAGCATTGCTCTTGCTGTTGTCTTTTGCTGTCTGTTTTTCCTATAGGAATTAGCCGTGACCAGACAGGAAGAATCAGTTCACCAAAAAAGCCATCATGCTGTATGGAAAAGGTCACCTAGAAAAAGAACAATATGTTTGATAAAAGTGAAAATTAAATTCTAAAAATTGACAAATTTCCCACATTAAAATAGTTGAACAATAATTTTGATAAACTTAACCTAAACAGTTGACTATGTCTAATAAAAAGGACATTTTCAGAACATATAAATTTGAGAAATACTGAAAATGACATTGAAAAGACTGCCAAATGCGGTGCCTTAAAATAGTTAAATGTTAAAAATTATCACAAATCTTGTCCAATATTTGTGAAATTTGGACAGATGATGCATAACAACAATAGAAATCTTTGATAAGCTCATCAGTTGACTGTGTCTCATGAAAAACATTTTTCAGAGCATATAAATGTGAGAAAACTGAAAATGACATTGAAAAGACTGCCAAATTCCATGGCTTAAAATAGTTAAATGTTAAAAATTTTCACAAATCTTGTCTAATATTTGTGAAATTTGGATAGATGATGCGTAACAACAATAAAAATCTGTGATAAGCTCATCAGTTGACTGTGTCTCGTGAAAAAGATTTTTTTGGACAATAAATTTGAGAAAACTGACAATAACACTGAAACGACTGCCAAATTCCATGGCTTAAAATAGTTAAACGTTAATTATTTTCACAAATTTTGTCTAATATTTGTGAAATTTGGAAAGATGATGCATGACAACAATAAAAATCTGTGATAAGCTCATCAGTTGAATGTGTCTCATGGAAAAGAATTTTCAGAGCATATAAATGTGAGAAAACTGAAAATGACATTGCAAAGGCTGCAAAATTCCATGGCTTAAAATAGTTAAACGTTAATAATTTTCACAAATCTTGTCTAATATTTGTGAAATTTGGATAGATGATGCATAACAGTTGACTGTGTCTCATTTTAAAGATTTTTTTTGACAATAAATTTGAGAAAATTGAAAATGACACTGAGAAGACTGCAAAATGCGGTGTTTTAAAATAGTTAAATGTTAATAATATTCACAAAACTTGTTCAATATTTGTGAAATTTGGAGAGATGATGCTTAGCAATAACAAAAATCTGTGATAAGCTTAACAGTTGACAGTGTTTGATAGAATTGTAGTTGTTTGACATTTTGTATGCGAAGAGTGAGAATTATCTACAATATTTTTTTTTCAATTTCACAACATCTTATTAGACTCACATTAAACATCAAATATTATGATTTGAGTTTGTTTGTGTAAGAGGTGACAAATTACCCATAATTGTCCTCTGGAAAAGAATATATACCCATTTAAGACATCTCCTTACTACCAATACCAGATGCAGATTCCTCCTTACAATCGGTTTCTGGAATAGGGTTTAGCACACCATTTGACAATGTCCTAAAGCTTGCCATATACCATCTATTGTACACATGGATGAGACATAGCATTGCTCTTGCTGTTGTCTTTTGCTGTCTGTTTTTCCTATAGGAATTAGCCCTGACCAGACAGGAAGAATCAGTTCACCAAAAAAGCCATCATGCTGTATGGAAAAGGTCACCTAGAAAAAGAACAATATGTTTGATAAAAGTGAAAATTAAATTCTAAAAATTGACAAATTTCCCACATTAAAATAGTTGAACAATAATTTTGATAAACTTAACCTAAACAGTTGACTATGTCTAATAAAAAGGACATTTTCAGAACATATAAATTTGAGAAATACTGAAAATGACATTGAAAAGACTGCCAAATGCGGTGCCTTAAAATAGTTAAATGTTAAAAATTTTCACAAATCTTGTCCAATATTTGTGAAATTTGGACAGATGATGCATAACAACAATAGAAATCTTTGATAAGCTCATCAGTTGACTGTGTCTCATGAAAAACATTTTTCAGAGCATATAAATGTGAGAAAACTGAAAATGACATTGAAAAGACTGCCAAATTCCATGGCTTAAAATAGTTAAATGTTAAAAATTTTCACAAATCTTGTCTAATATTTGTGAAATTTGGATAGATGATGCATAACAACAATAAAAATCTGTGATAAGCTCATCAGTTGACTGTGTCTCGTGAAAAAGATTTTTTTGGACAATAAATTTGAGAAAACTGACAATAACACTGAAACGACTGCCAAATTCCATGGCTTAAAATAGTTAAACGTTAATTATTTTCACAAATTTTGTCTAATATTTGTGAAATTTGGAAAGATGATGCATAACAACAATTAAAATCTGTCATAAGCTCATCAGTTGACTGTGTCTCATGAAAAACATTTTTCAGAGCATATAAATGTGAGAAAACTGAAAATGACATTGAAAAGACTGCAAAATTCCATGGCTTAAAATAGTTAAATGTTAAAAATTTTCACAAATCTTGTCTAATATTTGTGAAATTTGGATAGATGATGCATAACAACAATAAAAATCTGTGATAAGCTCATCAGTTGACTGTGTCTCGTGAAAAAGATTTTTTTGGACAATAAATTTGAGAAAACTGACAATAACACTGAAACGACTGCCAAATTCCATGGCTTAAAATAGTTAAACGTTAATTATTTTCACAAATTTTGTCTAATATTTGTGAAATTTGGAAAGATGATGCATGACAACAATAAAAATCTGTGATAAGCTCATCAGTTGAATGTGTCTCATGGAAAAGAATTTTCAGAGCATATAAATGTGAGAAAACTGAAAATGACATTGCAAAGGCTGCAAAATTCCATGGCTTAAAATAGTTAAACGTTAATAATTTTCACAAATCTTGTCTAATATTTGTGAAATTTGGATAGATGATGCATAACAGTTGACTGTGTCTCATTTTAAAGATTTTTTTTGACAATAGATTTGAGAAAATTGAAAATGACACTGAGAAGACTGCAAAATGCGGTGTTTTAAAATAGTTAAATGTTAATAATATTCACAAAACTTGTTCAATATTTGTGAAATTTGGAGAGATGATGCTTAGCAATAACAAAAATCTGTGATAAGCTTAACAGTTGACAGTGTTTGATAGAATTGTAGTTGTTTGACATTTTGTATGCGAAGAGTGAGAATTATCTACAATATTTTTTTTTCAATTTCACAACATCTTATTAGACTCACATTAAACATCAAATATTATGATTTGAGTTTGTTTGTGTAAGAGGTGACAAATTACCCATAATTGTCCTCTGGAAAAGAATATATACCCATTTAAGACATCTCCTTACTACCAATACCAGATGCAGATTCCTCCTTACAATCGGTTTCTGGAATAGGGTTTAGCACACCATTTGACAATGTCCTAAAGCTTGCCATATACCATCTATTGTACACATGGATGAGACATAGCATTGCTCTTGCTGTTGTCTTTTGCTGTCTGTTTTTCCTATAGGAATTAGCCCTGACCAGACAGGAAGAATCAGTTCACCAAAAAAGCCATCATGCTGTATGGAAAAGGTCACCTAGAAAAAGAACAATATGTTTGATAAAAGTGAAAATTAAATTCTAAAAATTGACAAATTTCCCACATTAAAATAGTTGAACAATAATTTTGATAAACTTAACCTAAACAGTTGACTATGTCTAATAAAAAGGACATTTTCAGAACATATAAATTTGAGAAATACTGAAAATGACATTGAAAAGACTGCCAAATGCGGTGCCTTAAAATAGTTAAATGTTAAAAATTTTCACAAATCTTGTCCAATATTTGTGAAATTTGGACAGATGATGCATAACAACAATAGAAATCTTTGATAAGCTCATCAGTTGACTGTGTCTCATGAAAAACATTTTTCAGAGCATATAAATGTGAGAAAACTGAAAATGACATTGAAAAGACTGCCAAATTCCATGGCTTAAAATAGTTAAATGTTAAAAATTTTCACAAATCTTGTCTAATATTTGTGAAATTTGGATAGATGATGCATAACAACAATAAAAATCTGTGATAAGCTCATCAGTTGACTGTGTCTCGTGAAAAAGATTTTTTTAGACAATAAATTTGAGAAAACTGACAATAACACTGAAACGACTGCCAAATTCCATGGCTTAAAATAGTTAAACGTTAATTATTTTCACAAATTTTGTCTAATATTTGTGAAATTTGGAAAGATGATGCATAACAACAATTAAAATCTGTCATAAGCTCATCAGTTGACTGTGTCTCATGAAAAACATTTTTCAGAGCATATAAATGTGAGAAAACTGAAAATGACATTGAAAAGACTGCAAAATTCCATGGCTTAAAATAGTTAAATGTTAAAAATTTTCACAAATCTTGTCTAATATTTGTGAAATTTGGATAGATGATGCATAACAACAATAAAAATCTGTGATAAGCTCATCAGTTGACTGTGTCTCGTGAAAAAGATTTCTTTGGACAATAAATTTGAGAAAACTGACAATAACACTGAAACGACTGCCAAATTCCATGGCTTAAAATAGTTAAACGTTAATTATTTTCACAAATTTTGTCTAATATTTGTCAAATTTGGAAAGATGATGCATAACAACAATTAAAATTTGTCATAAGCTCATCAGTTGACTGTGTCTCATGAAAAACATTTTTCAGAGCATATAAATGTGAGAAAACTGAAAATGACATTGAAAAGACTGCAAAATTCCATGGCTTCAAATAGTTAAACATTAATAAGTTTCACAAATCTTGTTTAATATTTGTGAAATTTGGAGAGATGATGCATAACAATAATAAAAATCTGTGATAAGCTCATCAGTTGACTGCGTCTCATGAAAAACATTTTTCAGAGCATATAAATGTGAGAAAACTGAAAATGACATTGAAAAGACTGCCAAATTCCATGGCTTAAAATAGTTAAACATTAATAATTTTCACAAATCTTGTTTAATATTTGTGAAATTTGGACAGATGATGCATAACAACAATAGAAATCTTTGATAAGCTCATCAGTTGACTGTGTCTCATGAAAAACATTTTTCAGAGCATATAAATGTGAGAAAACTGAAAATGACATTGAAAAGACTGCCAAATTCCATGGCTTAAAATAGTTAAATGTTAAAAATTTTCACAAATCTTGTCTAATATTTGTGAAATTTGGATAGATGATGCATAACAACAATAAAAATCTCTGATAAGCTCATCAGTTGACTGTCTCGTGAAAAAGATTTTTCAGAGCATATAAATGTGAGAAAACTGAAAATGACATTGAAAAGTCTGCAAAATTCCATGGCTTCAAATAGTTAAACATTAATAAGTTTCACAAATCTTGTTTAATATTTGTGAAATTTGGAGAGATGATGCATAACAACAATTAAAATCTGTCATAAGCTCATCAGTTGACTGTGTCTCATGAAAAACATTTTTCAGAGCATATAAATGTGAGAAAACTGAAAATGACATTGAAAAGACTGCAAAATTCCATGGCTTCAAATAGTTAAACATTAATAATTTTCATAAATCTTGTTTAATATTTGTGAAATTTGGATAGATGATGCATAACAACAATACAAATCTGTGATAAGCTCATCAGTTGACTGTGTCTCATTTAAAAGATTTTTTTGGACAATAAATTTGAGAAAATTGAAAATGACACTGAGAAGACTGCAAAATGCGTAGCCTTATAATAGTTAAACGTTAATAATTTTCACAAAACTTGTTCAATATTTGTGAAATTTGGAGATATGATGCTTAACAATAACAAAAATCTGTGATAAGCTTAACAGTTGACAGTGTGTGATAGAATTGTAGTTGTTTGACATTTTGTATGCCAAGAGTGAGAATTATCTACAATATTTTTTTTCAATTTCACAACATCTAATTCCCAGCGGGCACTCAACGTTGATTCAACATTGAGGATAGGTTGAGATGATGTTGATCCATCAATATTGATAGATCAACAAGATCTCAACATTGAATCAACCTTTTCTTGTCAACCAATTGTCAATGTTGATAGATCAACAGGGTCTCAACATTGATTTAACCTTTCTTTGTCAATCAATTTTCAATGTTGATAGATCAACAGGATTTCAACATTGAATCAACCTTTTCTTGTCAACCAATTGTCAATGTTGATAGATCAACAGGGTCTCAACATTGATTTTACCTTTCTCTGTAAATCAATTTTCAATGTTGATAGATCAACAGGATTTCAACGTTGAATCAACCTTTTCTTGTCAACCAATTGTCAATGTAGATAGATCAACAGGGTCTCAACATTGATTTTACCTTTCTTTGTCAATCAGTTTTCAATGTTGATAGATCAACAGGATTTCAACATTGAATCAACCTGTGTTTGTAAACCCTTTGTCAATGTTGACATATCAACTGGATCTCAACAGTGGGCCAACCTTAACTTTATAACCTTAAAGTGATAATAACTCTTCGTTTCGGCCAAAAAATGAATTTTCCTGGAGTAAACAACAATTTTCTCATACTTACCAATGGTTAATGAATCCATTTTTACATTCAAAGTTAGTCCCTGTTTTTTTTCTAAAAAGTTTAGTTTTTTGTTAAAATCTCTTAAGTGATTTTAACAGAGTATAGTCATCAATGGAGGTCACGTTGTCTAAAGACAAGCTCAGATATCAGAATAATAGCTATAACTGCCGTTTTTGTGGTAAAACAGAATATATTTCTATGAGTTATTCACAATGTCTTTACTATGAAATATAGATCTCTTATGAAGAGTTATTATCCCTTTAATCATAACCTTGATAATAGTTTTAAATGATTATCTCACTAGAGAGGTATGCATAGGGGTAATTACCCCTCATAAAATGCTTGTTTTACCCCTTTTTCATTAAAATTAATTTTGTGAAAAAAGCGATCGTCAGTTTTTTAAAAAACTTTCCACGGGATATATCTTTAAGAAAAAGAAAAAAACAGGGTCACCAGCCTTACTTTGTGGCAAATTGACAAAATTTTACTAAAGGTTGAAGAAAAAGCTTGAAAAAGCCAAAAATGCCTGTTTTTCTGGAAATTTAAGTTAGCTGTGAGAAAAAAACTAGACTGGTGACCCTTTGTTTTTGTATTCTTAAAATTATCTTAACTACCTGATGTGACGTTATAATTATTTTAGTAAAGCTAATTTGTTGTTTAATTTTTATGAGTAATTACCGTATGTGCCAGCATACTTGTATAATGTAAATGAAGTGCGGGACTGTTATTAAGTGCGAGACTCCGGATAACATGAACTGATGCAACACGTGAGTGTGGACAGTGTGTAACACTTTTACAGTACAAAAACTGTACTTTATTAACAGTACTTTGTGAGGCCACACTATCAGGAGGATCGTTCAACAGATAAGGACATGGAAAACGGTGACATTGCGTCTTCAAAACCCAGCACTATCAGGAGGATCGTTCAACAGATAAGGACATGGAAAACGGTGTCATTGCGTCTTCAAAACCCCACACTATCAGGAGGAACGTTTAACAGAAAAGGACTCGTAAAACTGTGACATTGCGTCTTCAAAACTTAACTGTCTACGAATCTGTTAGAATTTAACTGTATTTGACAAATGTTAAAGTTTATGCAACATGATAGTATTACATGTAGTTAGTTTATGTAGTGTATGTCCATTGTTTGTAATATATTATATTCATAGTTAAGTTAGTTGTTGTTTGTGTTTTTTTATGTTCGGGCTGTTTTGGTCCGTGACACTGAGCATCAAACTGGAAAGTTTGAAAAGAATCTGACGACCCATAGGTGGATACAGGGGCCGGTCCCGGGGTCTGGACCCCCCCCCCCCCCTTTTCTTCCGAAATTACCTTTTTTGTAGGTAATTTTCCTAATTTCCCCCCCCCCCTTTTCAGATCTGAGTCTTTTTATTTCAAGAAATGCTTGATATCTTGGAGAACACCTTCAGCCATCAACCAAATTTCAATCAAATATCCTGATAGCCTAATTGATATATCAACGTTAATTCAATTTTCAAATTCAACTTTATTTCAACATTGATTCAACATTGAGGTATCAATGTTGATTCAACATTGATACCTCACGGTTGTTTCAACCTTGATGGTTCAAGGTTGATTCAACCTTGATGGTTCAACGTTGATTCAACTTTCATAGTCAACGTCATATCAACAAAGTTTCAATGTTGACCATCAACTTTGATTCAACTTTGATACCTCAAGGTTGATTCAACCTTGATGGTTCAACGTTGATTCAACTTTCATAGTCAACGTCATATCAACATAGTTTCAACATTGACTGTCAACGTTGATTCAACATTGATACCTCAAGGTTGATTCAACCTTGATGGTTCAAAGTTGAGTCAACTTTCATAGTCAACGTCATATCAACATAGTTTCAATGTTGACCATCAACGTTGATTCAACATTGATTCAATGTTGATTTGCCCGCTGGGTTAGACTCACATTAAACATCAAATATTATG
The DNA here is from genome assembly GCF_051362555.1 of Lingula anatina. NCBI lineage: Eukaryota > Metazoa > Brachiopoda > Lingulata > Lingulida > Lingulidae > Lingula > Lingula anatina. The sequence continues at coordinate 30,199,491 of NC_141768.1, forward strand.
ATTTGAGTTTGTTTGTGTAAGAGGTGACAAATTACCCTTAATTGTCCTCTGGAAAAGAATATATACCCATTTAAGACATCTCCTTACTATACCAATACCAGATGCAGATTCCTCCTTACAATTGGTTTCTGGAATAGGGTTTAGCACACCATTTGACAATGTCCTAAAGCTTGCCATATACCATCTATTGTACACATGGATGAGACATAACATTGCTCTTGCTGTTGTCTTTTGCTGTCTGTTTTTTCTATAGGAATTAACCCTGACCAGACAGGAAGAATCAGTTCACCAAAAAAGCCATGAAAAACGCTGTATGGAAAAGGTCACCTGGAAAAAGAACAATATGTTTGATAAAAGTGAAAATTAAATTCTAAAAATTGACAAATTTCCCACACTAAAATAGTTGAACAATAATTTTGAGAAACTTAACCTAAACAGTTGACTATGTCTAATAAAAAGGATATTTTCAGAACATATAAATTTGAGAAATACTGAAAATGACATTGAAAAGACTGCCAAATGCGGTGCCTTAAAATAGTTTAATGTTAAAAATTTTCACAAATTTTGTCTAATATTTGTAAAATTTGGAAAGATGATGCAGAACAACAATAAAAATCTGTAATAAGCTCATCAGTTGAATGTGTCTCATGGAAAAGAATTTTCAGAGCATATAAATGTGAAAAAACTTAAAATGACATTACAAAGACTGCAAAATTCCATGGCTTCAAATAGTTAAACATTAATAATTTTCACAAATCTTGTCTAATGTTTGTGGAATTTGGAGAGATGATGCATAACAACAATAAAAATCTGTCATAAGCTCATCAGTTGAATGTGTCTCATGGAAAAGAATTTTCAGAGCATATAAATGTGAAAAAACTTAAAATGACATTACAAAGACTGCAAAATTCCATGGCTTCAAATAGTTAAACATTAATAATTTTCACAAATCTTGTCTAATGTTTGTGGAATTTGGAGAGATGATGCATAACAACAATACATATCTGTGATAAGCTCATCAGTTGACTGTGTCTCATGAAAAAGATTTTTTTTAGACAATAAATTTGAGAAAACTGAAAATAACACTGAAACGACTGCCAAATTCCATGGCTTAAAATAGTTAAATGTTAATAATTTTCACACATCTTGTCTAATATTTCTGAAATTTGGATAGATGATGCATAACAACAATACAAATCTGTGATAAGCTCATCAGTTGACTGTGTATCATAAAAAACATTTTTTTGGACAATAAAATTGAGAAAACAGAAAATGACATTGAAAAGACTGCAAAATGCGGTGCCTTAAAATAGTTAAACGTTAAAAATTTTCACAAATCTTGTTCAAGATTTGTAAAATTTAGACAGATGATGCATAACAATAATAAAAATCTGTGATAAGCTCATCAGTTGACTGTGTCTCATGAAAAACATTTTTCAGAGCATATAAATGTGAGAAAACTGAAAATGACATTGAAAAGACTGCCAAATTCCATGGCTTAAAATAGTTAAATGTTAAAAATTTTCACAAATCTTGTCTAATATTTGTGAAATTTGGATAGATGATGCATAACAACAATAAAAATCTGTGATAAGCTCATCAGTTGACTGTGTCTTGTGAAAAAGATTTTTTTGGACAATAAATTTGAGAAAACTGACAATAACACTGAAACGACTGCCAAATTCCATGGCTTAAAATAGTTAAACGTTAATTTTTTTCACAAATTTTGTCTAATATTTGTGAAATTTGGAAAGATGATGCATAACAACAATAAAAATCTGTGATAAGCTCATCAGTTGAATGTGTCTCATGGAAAAGAATTTTCAGAGCATATAAATGTGAAAAAACTGAAAATGACATTGCAAAGACTGCAAAATTCCATGGCTTCAAATAGTTAAACATTAATAATTTTCACAAATCTTGTCTAATGTTTGTGGAATTTGGACAGATGATGCATAACAACAATAGAAATCTGTGATAAGCTCATCAGTTGACTGTGTCTCATGAAAAAGAATTTTCAGAGCATATAAATGTGATAAACTGAAAATGACATTGAAACGACTGCCAAATTTCATGGCTTAAAATAGTTAAACGTTAATAATTTTCACAAATCTTGTCTAATATTTCTGAAATTTGGATAGATGATGCATAACAACAATACAAATCTGTGATAAGCTCATCAATTGACTGTGTCTCATAAAAAAGATTTTTTTGGACAATAAAATCGAGAAAACAGAAAATGACATTGAAAAGACTGCAAAATGCGGTGCCTTAAAATAGTTAAACGTTAATAATTTTCACAAATCTTGTTCAAGATTTGTGAAATTTAGATAGATGATGCATAACAACAATAAAAATCTGTGATAAGCTCATCAGTTGACTGTGTCTCATGAAAAACATTTTTCAGAGCATATAAATGTGAGAAAACTGAAAATGACATTGAAAAGACTGCCAAATTCCATGGCTTAAAATAGTTAAATGTTAAAAATTTTCACAAATCTTGTCTAATATTTCTGAAATTTGGATAGATGATGCATAACAACAATACAAATCTGTGATAAGCTCATCAGTTGACTGTGTCTCATTTAAAAGATTTTTTGGACAATAAATTTGAGAAAATTGAAAATGACACTGAGAAGACTGCAAAATGCAGTGCCTTAAAATAGTTAAACGTTAATAATTTTCACAAAACTTGTTCAATATTTGTGAAATTTGGAGAGATGATACTTAACAATAACAAAAATCTGTGATAAGCTTAACAGTTGACAGTGTGTGATAGAATTGTAGTTGTTTGACATTTTGTATGCGAAGAGTGAGAATTATCTACAATATTTTTTTTTCAATTTCACAACATCTAATTAGACTCACATTAAACATCAAATATTATGATTTGAGTTTGTTTGTGTAAGAGGTGACAAATTACCCATAATTGTCCTCTGGAAAAGAATATATACCCATTTAAGACATCTCCTTACTACCAATACCAGATGCAGATTCCTCCTTACAATCGGTTTCTGGAATAGGGTTTAGCACACCATTTGACAATGTCCTAAAGCTTGCCATATACCATCTATTGTACACATGGATGAGACATAGCATTGCTCTTGCTGTTGTCTTTTGCTGTCTGTTTTTTCTATAGGAATTAGCCCTGACCAGACAGGAAGAATCAGTTCACCAAAAAAGCCATCACGCTGTATGGAAAAGGTCACCTGGAAAAAGAACAATATGTTTGATAAAAGTGAAAATTAAATTCTAAAAATTGACAAATTTCCCACACTAAAATAGTTGAACAATAATTTTAAGAAACTTAACCTAAACAGTTGACTATGTCTAATAAAAAGGATATTTTCAGAACATATAAATTTGAGAAATACTGAAAATGACATTGAAAAGACTGCCAAATTCAATGGCTTGAAATAGTTAAATGTTAAAAATTTTCACAAATCTTGTCCAATATTTGTGAAATTTTGATAGATGATGCATAACAATAACAAAAATCTGTGATAAGCTCATCAGTTGACTGCGTCTCATGACAAACATTTTTCAGAGCATATAAATTTGAGAAAACTGAAAGTAACACTGAAACGACTGCCGAATTCCATGGCTTAAAATAGTTAAACGTTAATAATTTTCACAAATCTTGTCTAATATTTGTGAAATTTGGATAGATGATGCATAACAACAATAAAAATCTGTGATAAGGTCATCAGTTGACTGTGTCTCATGAAAAACATTTTTTAGAGCAAATAAATGTGAGAAAACTGAAAATGACATTGAAAAGACTGCCAAATGCGGTGCCATAACATAGTTAAACGTTAATAATTTTCACAAATCATGTCCAATATTTGTGAAATTGGGACAGATGATGCATAACAGCAATAAAAATCTGTGATAAGCTTATCAGCTGACTGTGTCTCATGGAAAAGATTTTTTTAGAGCATATAATTTGGAGAAAACTGAAAATTACATTGAAAAGACCTGCAAATTCCATGGCATAAAATAGTTAAATATTGATGATTTTGACAAACCCAGTCCAATATTTGTGAAATTTGTATAAATGATGCTTAAAATCAATAAAAATCTGTTCTAAGCTTATCAGCTGACTGTGTGTAATAGAAGTGTAGCTTATTAACAATTTGTATGAAAAGAGTGAGAATTATCAAAAACATTTTTTTTCTCAATTTCACAACATCTAATTAGGCTCTTATTTAACATCAAATGTTATGATTTGAGTTTGTTTGTGTAAGAGGTGACAAATTACCCATAATTGTCCCGTGGAAAACAATATATACCCATTCAAGACTTCTCCTTACTACCAAATACCAGATGCAGATTCCTCCTTACAATCGGTTGCTGGAATTGGAGTTTAGCACACCATTTGACAATGTCCTAAAGCTTCCCACATACCATCATGAGACATAGCATTGCTCTTGCTGTTGTCTTTTGCTGCCTGTTTTTTTCTATAGGAATTAGCCATGACTAGACAGGAAGAAACAGTTCACCAAAAAAGCCACCATGCTGTATGGAAAAGGTCACCTGGAAAAAGAACAATATTTTTGAAAAAAGTAAAAAATTTAAAAATTGACAAATTTCACAGACTGAAATAGTTAAACATTAAGAATTTTTATAAAGTTAACCTTAACAGTTGACTGTCTAATAAAAGGATATTTTCAGTACATATAAATTTGAGAAAACTGAAAATTACATTAATAAGACTTCCAAATTCCATGGCTTAAAATAGTTAAACGTTAATAATTTTCACAAATTTTGTCTAATATTTGTGAAATTTGGAAAGATGATGCATGACAACAATAAAAATCTGTCATAAGCTCATCAGTTGAATGTGTCTCATGGAAAAGAATTTTTTTGGACAATAAATTTGAGAAAACTGAAAATAACACTGAAACGACTGCCAAATTCCATGGCTTAAAATAGTTAAACGTTAATAATTTTCACAAATCTTGTCTAATATTTGTGAAATTTGGATAGATGATGCATAACAACAATAAAAATCTGTGATAAGGTCATCAGTTGACTGTGTCTCATGAAAAACATTTTTTAGAGCAAATAAATGTGAGAAAACTGAAAATGACATTGAAAAGACTGCCAAATGCGGTGCCATAACATAGTTAAACGTTAATAATTTTCACAAATCATGTCCAATATTTGTGAAATTGGGACAGATGATGCATAGCAGCAATAAAAATCTGTGATAAGCTTATCAGCTGACTGTGTTTCATGGAAAAGATTTTTTTAAGAGCATATAATTTGGAGAAAACTGAAAATTACATTGAAAAGACCTGCAAATTCCATGGCATAAAATAGTTAAATATAGAAATACTGTTCGCTTCCATACCAGAGGTGAATTTGCAGGGTCCAACAGCCAATAAACTATCTATTTTACTCAATCCACTCTCTGCGCAGAGTGTGATTGCCATATGTAAATTTGTTAACAGTGCAATTAAAAAGCGTGTATCCCTGCGTGGATGAGCATAGTTTATTACTTAAATTATTCTTATAATGTTTGTATTAGTTAGAGAGCCTGTAAATGTAAACCATTTCTTTGTGCTCAATAAATTATTAAATATTAAATATTGATGATTTTGAAAAACCCAGTCCGATATTTGTGAAATTTGTACAAATGATGCTTAAAAGCAATAAAAATCTGTTCTAAGCTTATCAGCTGACTGTGTGTAATAGAAGTGTAGCTTATTAACAATTTGTATGAAAAGAGTGAGAATTATCAAAAACATTTTTTTCTCAATTTCACAACATCTAATTAGGCTCTTATTTAACATCAAATGTTATGATTTGAGTTTGTTTGGGTAAGAGGTGACAAATTACTCATAATTGTCCCGTGGAAAACAATATATACCCATTCAAGACTTCTCCTTACTACCAAATACCAGATGCAGATTCCTCCTTACAATCGGTTGCTGGAATCGGAGTTTAGCACACCATTTGACAATGTCCTAAAGCTTCCCACATACCATCATGAGACATAGCAGTGCTCTTGCTGTTGTCTTTTGCTGCCTGTTTTTTTCTATAGGAATTAGCCATGACTAGACAGGAAGAATCAGTTCACCAAAAAAGCCACCATGCTGTATGGAAAAGGTCACCTGGAAAAAGAACAATATTTTTGAAAAAAGTGAAAAATTTCACACACTGAAATAGTTAAACATTAAGAATTTTTATAAAGTTAACCTTAACATTTGACTGTCTAATAAAAGGATATTTTCGGTACATATAAATTTGAGAAAACTGAAAATTACATTAATAAGACTTCCAAATTCCATGGCTTAAAATAGTTAAACATTAATAATTTTCACAAATTTCGTCCAATGTTTGTGAAATTTGTACAAGTCATGCATAACAGCAATAAAAATCTGTGATAAGCTCATCAGTTGACTGTGTCTCATGAAAAACATTTTTTAGAGCAAATAAATGTGAGAAAACTGAAAATGACATTGAAAAGACTGCCAAATGCGGTGCTATAACATAGTTAAACATTAATAATTTTCACAAATCATGTCCAATATTTGTGAAATTGGGACAGATGATGCATAACAGCAAGAAAAATCTGTGATAAGCTTATCAGCTGACTGTGTCTCATGGAAAAGATTTTTTTAGAGCATATAATTTGGAGAAAACTGAAAATTACATTGAAAAGACCTGCAAATTCCATGGCATAAAATAGTAAAATATTGATGATTTTGACAAACCCAGTCCAATATTTGTGAAATTTGTACAATTGATGCTTAAAAGCAATAAAAATCTGTTCTAAGCTTATCAGCTGACTGTGTGTAATAGAAGTGTAGCTTATTAACAATTTGTATGAAAAGAGTGAGAATTATCAAAAACATTTTTTTTCTCAATTTCACAACATCTAATTAGGCTCTTATTTAACATCAAATGTTATGATTTGAGTTTGTTTGTGTAAGAGGTGACAAATTACCCATAATTGTCCCGTGGAAAACAATATATACCCATTCAAGACTTCTCCTTACTACCAAATACCAGATGCAGATTCCTCCTTACAATCGGTTGCTGGAATCGGAGTTTAGCACACCATTTGACAATGTCCTAAAGCTTCCCACATACCATCATGAGACATAGCATTGCTCTTGCTGTTGTCTTTTGCTGCCTGTTTTTTTCTATAGGAATTAGCCATGACTAGACAGGAAGAATCAGTTCACCAAAAAAGCCACCATGCTGTATGGAAAAGGTCACCTGGAAAAAGAACAATATTTTTGAAAAAAGTGAAAAATTTAAAAATTGACAAATTTCACACACTGAAATAGTTAAACATTAAGAATTTTTATAAAGTTAACCTTAACAGTTGACTGTCTAATAAAAGGATATTTTCGGTACATATAAATTTGAGAAAACTGAAAATTACATTAATAAGACTTCCAAATTCCATGGCTTTAAATAGTTAAACGTTAATAATTTTAACAAATTTCGTCCAATGTTTGTGAAATTCGTACAAGTCATGCATAACAGCAATAAAAATCAGTGATAAGCTCATCACTTGACTGTGTCTCATGAAAAACATTTTTCAGAGCATATGAATTGGAGAAAATTGAAAATTACGTTGAAAAGACTGCCAAATTCCATGGCTTAAAATAGTTAAACGTTAATAATTTTCACAAATCTTGCCCAATATTTGTGAAATTTGGACAGATGATGCATAACAGCAATAAAAATCTGTGATAAGCTCATCACTTGATTGTGTCTCATGGAAAAGATTTTTTCAGAGCATATAATTTGGAGAAAACTAAAAATTACATTAAAAAGACCGGCAAATTCCATGGATTAAAAAAGTTAAACGTTAATATTTTCACAAATCTAGTCCAATATTTGTGAAATTTGTACAAATAATTCCTTAGATCAATAAAAATCTGCGATAAGCTCATCAGTTGACTGGGTTCAATGAAAAAGATTTTTTTTTTTTTTTGGACAATATATTTGAGAAAACTATAATTTTTAGTGAAAAGACTGCCAAATTCCAAGGTATAAAATAGTTAAACGTTAATAATTTTGACAAATCTTGTCCATTATTTGTGGAATTTGGACAAATGATACTTTACAATAATAAAAATCTGTGATAAGCTTATCAGCTGACTGTGTGCAATAGAAGTGTAGCTTATTGACAATTTGTATGAGAAGACTGAGAATTATCAAAAACATTTTTTTTCAATTTCACAACATCTAATTAGCTTCATATTAAACATCAAATGTTATGATTTGAGTTTGTTTGTGTAAGAGGTGACAAATTACCCATAATTGTCTTCTGGAAAACAATATATACCCATTCAAGACTTCTCCTTACTACCAATACCAGATGCAGATTCCTCCTTACAATTTGTTTTTGGAATTGGGGTTTAGCACACCTTTTGACAATGTCCCAAAGCTTGCCTACCACCTATTGTAGACATGGATGACACAATCCATTGCTCTTGCTGCTGTCTTTTGCTGCCTGTTTTTTCTATAGGAATTGGCCATGACCAGACAGGAAGTATCAGTTCACCAAAAAAGCCCCCACGCTGTATGGAAAAGGTCACCTGGAAGAGAAATGTACAATGTATTTTAAAAAAAATGGAAATTCAATTTTAAAAAGTGATATATTTATCAGACTAAAATAGCTAAACATTAATAATTTTGATTAAGTTGGATTTAAAAGTTGATTGTGTCTAATGGAAAGGCTCATCTGGAAAAAGAACAGCAAGTTTGGAAAAAAGTGAAAATATCGCCAGTTCTTGAGATATAAGGGATAGAAAATTTGCAAAGCTCAGTTCATGGTGAAAATTAGGTCAAAGGTCAATTTCAGGATCACAGTTAGATTGGCAGTATATGACATCATATTCAAATTCAATGAGGGTAAGAAATACTCCCCCTTAATCACCAATCACGAAGAATTAAAACAGGTTAATCACCAATCACGAAGATATATTCAGGTCAATCGCCAATCACGAGGATTTGAAAGCTATCACCATTCATCAAGATAGAAAATTGCTATACTTGCAGGAATGCAAAGAATTCAAAACATTCCCAGAATAATTAATTTCGTATGTTGAATGACATGAATCGTCTGTTTAGAGATATTCAGCCATTCTTATTGGTCAGGATTCCCGTGACAGAGACTAAGGCGATGATATACGAATAGAACAGGAAAGTAACAAACTACTCACATTTCCACTTTTCTACCTGCCTTGTTTGAAGAGTTTGTTGAATTTATCTACAGTGAATGATCGCCCTACAATCATGATACAAAGTTTGGGACTATCTAGAACAAATTCCTCTAATGCTAATTAAACATTTTTACGAATCACGTTGATGAATTCATACCAATTAATAACGCGGAACAAAGAAGTTCCTGAATCACGTTTCACGCAGAATATTGCGCTCCAATAATGTACCACGCTCGAAAAATAAGGCCAGTCACGTGTAACACAAAAGGTATTAATTATGGGTGTATCTTTGCCAGTTTTGGAGACATGAAGATTGGAAAAATTGCAAAGTGCAGTTCATAATGAAAAGTAGGTCAAAGGTCAATTTTAAGGTCACAGTTAGATTACCAGTATATGACGTCCTTAGTTCAATAGTAACTATGGGCATAGCTCTGCTAATTTTGGAATAATTCACATTTCATTTTCACCACTGAATATTGAAACATTGTATTTTTTTATATAGTGCAATGAAAAAACCACGTCGAAAACAAAAAAAAAAAAAGGACACCACCTCCAGTATTACATTTGACAAGTTCTACAAAAAATGCTAAAAACAAAAGGTCTCTAGCTTTTACGGTTCCAGAATTAGAGAGAGTTTTCAGTTTCGGTATCTAATGATTGCTTCTCCCATGAAAATGCACCGATTAACCCCATACTCCCAAAGATGAAAGGAGTTGCTGATTGTAATCCCTCACTATAATATGACAGCTTAGGTCTGTGTAGTTTCTGAAAATTGGTACAAACAATTGATCATCAGCTGAGTTTATTTTTCCAAATGAAAGTCATTGACATAGGAACTGTAAAGGTAAAAGTCAGGCTCTTTAAGTTTATTTATGATAACTATGTCACTTATTAAATTCAGTGCTAATGATTTAACTTACGGTACTTTTCAAAAGTTTTAAGTTTTTGCTATAACATACTGAAACAAACAAGAAGTACAGCTTTCAGTTTTAGGTTGACAAAAATAGTTTTCTGTTATTAATTTATGCAAATTAAACATGACTTCCAGCCAGTTGTGGATAGCTGCAAAATGGACTTGAAGGTCATTAAAGATGGATCTGTGCATCTAGACCTTCAGCAAACAATAAGAGGAGCACCTTATTGGAGCTACTTTCAAAGTGAACCATGTGGTTGCACACTCAAAGTACAAGACTGAGGCTATTAAAAGGGATTCCATCCAAGCTATGCTTGATAATCTTAATTAATATTTTGATTTTAAACCCATATGATATTAATTGATTTCCCCAATACATTACAAGTTGTGCCATTAAAGATTATGAGTTTTCTTAAATTATTCATTCCTTTTTAAGTACTCGCTTTGATTTATAACAAATTTAATGACTTTTTCAATTATAGCCAAATATTATTATTTATAATTATTTTTAAATCAATAATTTAATTTTTCTTTTTATTAAAAAGAAGTTTTTACTTTGTGTGCATCTTAGAATTTAGTTCTGTATTGTATTATTCCCAGATTCCCTGACCAGGAGCTGATGTCCTCTTTCTGTGTTTTGGGGATGAAGCCCATTTCTCTACTCAGTCAGGATGAGCTGCAGTGTTGGGGGGATGAATCCATGGAAATGCTGACATCTCACTTTGGGGAGAAAATGCACACAATGAATTCAAAGGAATCTGTGTCCAAGACCCTTATTGATGCTCAAGAGGTGAAGAAAGAATGGAGAATTGTAAAAAAATGATCTTCTTACTCAGTGTTACCCAAGGCATTCAACTGCAAAACTCTGGGAATTGATAGCTACTGATCATAAGGATCAATTTCCAAATCTCATAATGTTAGCCTCTTTGGCACTGGCACATCCAGTGCACACAGCGGATTGGAAAAAAATTAATTACAACTGCACTAAGAAATAGACTCAATCCAGAGAAAATTGATGCACTCATGAGAATAAAAATAGAAGGAAGGGATTACTTTGATTTTGTTAGTTGTCTAAAAAAATGGAGGCAAAAAAGCAGAGGGTGATTTTCCACTTGTAATCATAAGTAAACTGACTTTGCTTTTAAGAGACAGTGCATGAGAATTAAACTGTTGTTTCTGTCAATAAAACAGGCCCTCCTGATATGGATGTGGTTTGAAACATCACTACAGGTTTTATTGTTATTAAAGAGAAAAAAAATCAGATTGAATAAAAAAAAAAGAATAAAGCACCAAATCAATATGTAATTTACCTCTAGTATTACAATATTGATGACCATCAAATGTATTAAAACATGATTACCAAAAAAATCCCACTCATAGGCAAAAATCCCACTGCTTCATTTCCAGTGGGATAAAATATCCCTGCATTTAGCATAGTTACACTCCTCACATACGTATATATTTGACATGAGGACTATAATGGAAGGGCAGCATTAACCCTCTGCCACCCAAAGGCACTTGTGATGACACAAAAACGTAAATTTAACTGATGGTTTAAAAAGTATAAATTTACGAAAATCTTATACGTGTAACACAATAGAAAAAAATTATCTAAGCTATATTTTGGTAAATTTGATATTGGTCTTTAAATTTGAAAAAAGGCTCCTTTATTAGTACAATCTTTGCCATAAACTTTTCAGTTTTCTGGCCAATTGGACCACCAGTTTCCTAAAATCTACTGGATTTACTGAGGTCCAAGTAAATTTTTGAATAAACTACACATTTTCACCTACTGCATTACTATTTGCAATAACAAGACACGGGTTTTGTCACAATTTTTCTTTAGAATCATCATATAACAGTTATATTGAACAAAAAAAAAAATAGATCAAAAGTCACCTATCTGGTGCATACCTAGTGTCATTATTATTTTCTTAGCACCTAGCCAGTGCCAGCTTGCAAGGTCTATAATTATACATGGCACAGGGCTGCAATACTGAACAACCCTTTTTTCTTGTGTGAAAACTAGGCAATGTGTGTGACCGTAGATGATCTATTTCACTGGCCAGTCATTTTAAACTAAAAACGGAATAAACATAATCCATGGGTCAAGCAGTTAGTGAGTAGGAGAAAATTGCTCCTTACCCCAGGAAAAATCATTGGGGGGGAGGGGGGGGGAGGGGGAGGGAGGGGGAGGGTTAGATCTAGTGGATAACTTGTTTAACTACAAGCAATAAGTTGAACAAATGCCATGTACAGTTTTTAAATAATGTGACCTTTAAAAAGTTTGAATCAATTGCAGCTAAACAGTGTTATGCTCATGACATTTTGGCTATATTTTCAGCTTTTCATTTTAATTTTTTTTAATACTTTAAACTTTTTTTTTTTGCAGTTACGAACAACCTTGTGGGGAGATAAAACAGTGTTATAAGTTTTACATTGCAGCAGTTTTTACAAAATGTCTTAAATTTCATTCAAAAATTTTAAAATGGCCCATAAGGCCATATTTGACAATCATGCAGCAACAGATGGGTATCCATGGAAGCTTTGTTACTATGGAAACACATTCTAAGAAAACCAGATATAATCAAAGTTTTCTAGGCATGAAATTTTCTACTTTTCTACTCACATATATATTGTATACCTGATCCTGCCAGGTGTCAAATAACAGAGATGCCCACCTCTGGAAATCTAAAATCTGGAGATTCTAAAATTTTGCTCAATAAGGGGGGGGGGGGGGGGGGGGGGGGGGGGTTGTGCTCAGTGGGGGGGGGGGGGGGGGACCCCTATCTCAAACAATTAGAAGAGAAGTTTTCAAGAGATCACCCAACTATTCTGAAAATAAATCGACAGGGCGTTAGCTGACAGTGGTGAATATTTGTAAAAGTCGGGGGGGGGGGGGGACCCCTATCTCAAACAATTAGAAGAGAAGTTTTCAAGAGATCACCCAACTATTCTGAAAATAAATCGACAGGGCGTTAGCTGACAGTGGTGAAAATTTGTAAAAGTCGCTTTTATCCGGGAGATTTGGTTACATGTACGGGTGACGGGTAGATTCGTTCTGTATCCGGGAGACTCCCAGATTATCCGGGAGAGTCGACATGTATACAACAAGCCCAAATGAATGTCTATTGGGTAAGTCTTTATACTTACCCAATAAACTAAAATGCACTCCTTTTCGATTGTGTTAACTTGCAAAACTAAATGTATTCCGCGCTTTCCAATCCCGAAAAATCTTCACTGAATCTTTGAATATGTAAGGCAAGGTGCCAGTGGCGATTGAATGGGAGAAGATGGCATTTTGTTACGTAGTTAGATATATTCCATAACGTGCGAAATGCTTGAAAATAGTATTCCGATCCGAAAGAACAAGTCTGTTGATGAAAAAAAAAAGACCCGCAGTGAAAACGCAATCAACATATCTGTCACAACTAACACACTATATCGGAGGAGAATCGGGGCACATCAGGCGCATTCAAATATAAATTGATGATATATTGGTTGAAAAGAATTTGATTTTATAAGCATTGTTCATTATTTAAAAGGAAGGAAGTTTTTTGAAAACGGTAGGCCTATATGTAGGCCCTATCTGTCTTGTTTGAGTTCTATACTCTGGTAGTTGACACCCTCCAAGGACTAGTGTACGGCAGTTTGGCAGAATTATTAAACCCCATTCTACCTCTCAATTTGATATTGTCTTGATTTAATTTGGTTAGATAAGAAAAGGAAGACGGAATGTGGCCCTCAATGTTCTAGGTCATTTCTAAACTAAGGGTGGAGCCTGGAGAGCTTATAACAAGGCCATCAAATATCAATAACGTTCAGCAGACGAGAACAATCGGCTCTCTAGCCAATCGTTGCATTTTCCTAAATTAAAAAGCAAACAAAACCAAAAAACATCTGCTTCAGAAAATTAAGAAATTTTTATAGAATTTGGCGGTAATACAAAAAAAATCCAGCAGGCAATAGCCGGACTTTCTCCATTCATGTTACACAGCTGTACTCGCCTAGTGTAGAAATGGCACATGAATTACAACTATGTACCTCACGTGGAGAAGGCCGTGGGGGGGGGGGGGGGGGCGTGGAGAAGGCTGCAGGGAGGTGTAAATCCGTGGGGAAGGCCGCGGGGAGGGGTAGAGACGTGGAGAAGGCCGTGGGGAGGGGCAGGGACGTGGAGAAGGCCGTGGGGAGGGGCAGGAATGTGGAGAAGGCCGTGGGGAGGGGCAGGGACGTGGAGAAGGCCGTGGGGAGGGGCAGGAATGTGGAGAAGGCCGTGGGGAGGGGCAGGGATGTGGAGAAGGCCGCTGGGAGGGGCAGGGACGTGGAGAAGGTCGTGGGGAGGGGCAGGGATGTGGAGAAGGCCGTGTGGAGGGGCAGGGACGTGGAGAAGGGCGTGGGGAGGGGCAGCGAAGTGGAAAAGGCCGTGGGGAGGGGCAGGGAAGTGGAAAAGGCCGTGGGGAAGGGAAGGGATGTGGAGAAGGCCGTGGATGGGGGGCAAAAATGAAATTAGAAAAAAAGATGATAAATTTCGGAGCTTGTTTATTTCTGTCATGGGGCAGTGGTAAAACAATTAAAACTTCCAGTAATTTCATCAAAGAGATACCTGTAGAGTGAGGTTATCTGCTTACCCATCACCTGGAGATAGAGTTTTATTAAAAGCAGGCATTTATAATTTTTCTCAATATGGCATTTTCATTTTCATTATTATATTCATTACAGGGGGATTGTCCGGGGGGGGGCGTCCTGATACCTGGATAGATATTTGATCTCTTAGATTATCTAAAGACCAAGATGAATAAGAAAATTTGAAGCTTTTTTTAATTATACATCAACGAAATTGCTTTGGGAAGAGGATCAAGAAATGTAAGTTGACTTATCAAGTTATCATTTATGGCAGCAGTTTCAATAAAATTTTGTTTGGGACTTCCAGGCCTTATAAACGGATCAGGCGTTTACTGACACTAGCTGCAAATCTTTAGTACTAACGCCTATATTAACCACAAAACCCACGGATTAGCCAACGCACCACACAGTTATTTAACACCAACGAAGCAAAACCTATAGCACTAACATTCATCCGCTCTGGTAGTGTTGGATAATCTGTATGTTTTGTGGTTAAAATGGGTGTTAGAGCTAAAAGATCAGCGGGTAGTGTTAGTAAAAGCAGTGGCGGATTTGGAGGGGGGGGTCTGAAAAAAATCACACTAATATTCCCCTCTTGGATTTAGAATATTGACTAGCTGATTTATGGTGCTAAATCGTACCAAATACCAAATGGCACCGTTCGCCCTCTAAAAATACCAAAAGTTTTAGGGCCCTTCACCGGTAGAACCCCACGCCATGTAAAAGGGGGTGGGTGTTGATTTCGCATCCGCGGACCCCCCCCCCCCCCCCCCCCCCCCCCCCCCCCCCCCCCCCCACCACCACCACCACCTTCAAATAACCCTGGATCCGCCCCTGTAAAGCTGTCGAAGAGGAAATACGTCGAAGAGAGCCACGGCCCCGGAAGTATAAATTTGACTGAGAGCTGTCTGAAAAAGAAATTAAAAAACCAGGTTTTCAGCTCACCTTATCTACACCTGAATAAAGTTGATCAACCATGCCAGGTTAGGAATGGGAGGAAAGAATGTAAAATTCGAACACATTTTCATTCGCCGCCAGTTTTAACTCGACTGCTGGGGTTATGTGATGGGCGGTCGCACTTGCCAATACTTCCATGTACCAGTGAATAACCAGTTATCATGCACGAATGGTAACAGTTTACTCAGGGGCGGATGACAGGCCTCAGATGCGAAACTGACCCTCGCCCCCTCCTCCATCCCCTTTGACGTAGGGTTCGGGGCCCGCTGAAGGGTACCGATAATTTTTGGTATTTTAGAGGGCGAACAGTGCCATTTGCTACGGTCTAGAACTATGATTAAGCTGGTCAAGAGAGGAGTATTGGTGTGGTTTAATATCCAGAAACTGAAGGGGGGGGGGCAGGACCCCCCTGAGACCCCCCTAAACAAGCCACTGCTCAGGCTGCCTGTGCTGCGGTCTCGGCCTCATTGCGACGACTAGCACAAATCCATGCGTTGTGATTACGGATGGCAGGAAAGGTCTCAAAAAGTGTTAAATTTCGACCAGTTTGCGCTCCCACAAAAAAAAAGAAGAAGAAGGAGAAGAAGAAATAGAAGCCTGTCCCTTCCTGTGTTGACGGGAAAAAAGTGGGCAGGGGGCTTTAAAAACAACTTCATTAAATTAAACCAAGAATTTCAAGTCTTTGATTAGACCAGCCCGACTTATTCCTATTCACACGTAATTGAAATCTGGAGTTTTTATACTTAATTTTATACTACTAAAAATATATCGCATATTTAAGCTCGAAAGATTGTTAACGCATTGCATAAAATTGTTTTCAGTTTTAATTTGTCAGTTTTAATTGTGTAGTTTAATTGAAAACAACAGTTTTCACGCACGCTCCTGTCAATATACAGAGACGGGCTACTTATTGCCCCGGCCCTTTATAAGGAACGAACAAAACCGGTAGTTTTTAATTTTACCTGGTCACTAACATCATTATCTCGGCATTTCTCTCTCCGTAGCTCATGAAAAAGATGGCAAGGTTTTACTTTTTATACCATTCGTTCTCTAAAAATGACCCAAAAATATTCATCGGGTGTAAAAGAACATGAGTATGATTAAAGTAATATGTTCAGTTCGTATACGAAGTTCCGATTTCGTACGAGCACCAAAGAAAGGATCATGGAGCAACAAACATCGACAACAACGTTAATTCACGTATAGTCATTTTACATCATATCCAGAAAAAGAATGACAACTGATTTTTAGTACAATTAAAAACGCCTGTGAAAGAACCCGGGACTCTTTCACGTTGTTAAATTTCAGTCTCTCGGTTGAAATAAAAAAAAAACCGATGTTTTTGAACGCGCTGCAAGAAAAAAAAAAAGAAAAGAAAATGCGCTACACCTTCAGAATGTTACGACATATTGTAAGGGACGCGGTGGCGCCCCTTAGCATGTCCCACGCCCCTAGGATGTCGCGGCGCCCGCGCCTAGACTATAGGATGTCGCGGCGCCCGCGCCTAGTAAGATATATTATAAGGTATTATTATAATGAGACATTAAGGTACATATAAATAGAACAGGTGGTGGGTAGAGAGAACAAGTTAGGTAGTGGGAATAAAGCTGTTTGGAAATCCACGACTCTTGTTGCTCACTTCTTCTCGATCTGTGAACATAAAATCGAACCTTACAGGATTGGCGAGCCGCCAGGTTGAGAAGAAGTAGCAAAGGAGAAAATGGCAAATCCAAACGCAGCGCAGGTCCCACTGCCGAACGAAGTCGAGGGTCATCCCCAACTTCAGCAGATAATACAAAACTTCCAAGGCTTACTTGAAGCGGTGCAGGGAAAGGCCTTTATTGAAATAGGCAACGAGACCCTAAAAACAGCGGCGACAGCAATACGACCATGTGACGGACAGGACGAAAACGAGGTAAGAGACTTTTTGGAGGAGATCGACTCGGCCGAACACCAGGTGGCATCGGTGAGTAATGGACAAGTGAAACTAGCCTGTAGAGTAACTAGAGGTAGCTTAAAAAGAGAGATAGAGCGTTTTTTACAAGCCCAACAAGACAGGGAAAATATTACATGGCGGGTATTAAAAGACCACATTCAAAGATCTTTTCTCTCGTGTAACGAAACTGAACGACTTAAGACCGAAATAGAACATTACATACAGTCGCCTTACGAAAACCTAACCTCTTACAACAGAAAATTCCGAGAAAAGGCTAATAGAGCCTTCCCAATTCCTAGAACGGGTGACGCAGAACGCCTTGTACTTAGGGCATACGCGAAAGGCTTACGTGATCATAGACTGGCCGAAGATCTAATAGTTAGGGGCCAGCCAAACACTCTGGCAGATGCCTTGGCCTGGACCGAAACGCAGAATGCTAGTAGAGAAGTCTATCGTCAATTAAAAGGGGAAGCCACTCAGGCTTTCAGAATAGAAGAAGACATGGAGATAGGGGTAGTTAACTCGAAAAAAGAAACTGATACCTACATGCGCCAAATTTTGGATGCGGTACAAAAATCCGAAGAAAGATTACAAACCAGAATTGCAAAACTAGAAGCTAACCAGGCACAAAAATTACATACACCACCACAGTCACAAAGCAGAAAGTATAAATGGACGCCGGATGGAGCCCCGGTGTGTTTTTACTGCAATAAGCCCGGCCACAGGCAAAGAGAGTGCTATCAAAGAAAGGGAAATATAAAACAAGAGAGCAGGGTAGGGTACCAACACAATCCACATTACAATTTTGCACAACAACACACACAGCCATTAGGTAACAGACACAATCCTTTAAACTAGAGGACGCGGAATCGGGCAGATATGATAACCGGTTGGGTGTTAGTTTGAATTTTTTCGGATATCAATGTAAAGCCTTAATTATATATATATAATTGATACAGGTGCAGCTGTTTCGATTCTGCGTAAAGATGTTTTTAAGAAAATTTGTGCCAAAGTAGGTAGATGCCATTTATTAGCAAAGTCAGGAAACCTGCTTAGTGTCTCTGGTGGAAAATTAGATGTAAAAGGGATTGCCAACCTCAAGATAGAAAACATAGGATTAGTAGAATTAGTTGTAGTAGAGGGCATATCTCAAGAAATGATAGTGGGAAATGATTTGCTTGAAAAAGGGCAAGGTAAAATAGATTATGTGGCCAAAACACTGACATGGTTCGATAAGGAATGGTCTTTGGAGAAAAATGAGAAAGAAGTAGAAATAAATGAAATTGTCAAATTGCCCAAATCTTCGGGAAACAAAGAAATAGATGATCTGACCCTAGAATATGCAGATATTTTCAGTGGAAAAGAAGGACCCGTAGGTTACTGTAATATATTACCCATGAAAATAAATACGGGTGATGCCACCCCAATCAGATCACGAGCCTACAGAGCCCCAATACATAAGCGAAAAATCATTGAAGAAGAGATAGAAAAGATGTTAAAAGACGTTGTTATTAGACCAAGCACCTCGGACTGGTGTAGTCCTGTCACACTTGTTCCTAAGCAGGATAACACTATGCGATTTTGCGTAGATTATCGAAAACTTAATCAAGTTATCAAACGTGACATGTTTCCCATCCCACTGATTCAAGACATTTTTGATGATTTAGGAGAGGCTACTGTTTACTCTGTTGCTGACCTAAAATCTGGATTTTTTTCAAATCCCAGTTGCAGAACAAGACAAACACAAAACTGCATTCATCTCACACAAAGGGTTATACGAATTCAACGTCATTCCATTCGGGACGGTCAATGGGCCCGCGCATTTTGAACGCGTAATGGAAATCGTTTTAAACTAGAGGATCAGAGAGGCAATACCGCCTCCAAATATTGTACCACCAGCTGGAGCAAACGCATTCGTATAGACCCCCACATACACAAAATAAGGGACACAGCCACCAGTTTTGTGCTTGACAAGCTGTAAAAATGCAATCAACAAGAATTTTTTAACTATTGCAAAAAATATATATGGTACAATCAAATTTAAGTTCTTCGTAAGGTAGGTCAAGGGTCAATTTCAAGGTCACAGTAAATTGCCAGTATATGACTTCCTATTCAAGTTCAAGAGTAACTATGGACCTATCTCTGTCAAGTTTGAAGTTAAAAG
Organism: Lingula anatina; assembly: GCF_051362555.1. Classification (NCBI taxonomy): domain Eukaryota; kingdom Metazoa; phylum Brachiopoda; class Lingulata; order Lingulida; family Lingulidae; genus Lingula; species Lingula anatina. The sequence continues at coordinate 30,219,275 of NC_141768.1, forward strand.
AGAAAGAAATTAGCAGAGTTCAGTTCATGATAAAAAGTAGGTCAAAGGTCAATTTCAAGGTCACACTTAGATTGCCAGTATAGGACTTCCTATTCAACTTCAATAGTAACTATGGACCTATCTCAGCCAGTTTTGGAGATAAAAGGGAAGCAAAATTTGCAAAATTCAGTTCATGGTGAAAAGTAGGTCAAAGGTCAATTTCAAGGTCACATTTAGATTGCCAGTATATGACTTTCTATTCAAGTTCAATAGTAACTATGGACCTATCTCTGCCAGTTTTGGAGATAAAAGGGAAGCAAAATTTGCAAAGTTCAGTTTATGGTGAAAAGTAGGACAAAGGTCAATTTTAATGTCACATTTATAATGCCAGTATATGACTTCCTATTCAAGTTCAATAGTAACTACGGACCTATCTCTGCCAGTTTTGGAGATAAAAGGAAAGCAAAATTTGCAAAATTCAGTTCATGGTGTAAAGTAGGTCAAAGGTCAATTTTAAGGTCACATTTAGATTGCTAGTATATGACTTCCTTTTCAAGTTCAATAGTAACTATGGACCTATCTCAGCCAGTTTTGGAGATAAAAGGGAAGCAAAATTTGCAAAATTCAGTTCATGGTGTAAAGTAGGTCAAAGGTCAATTTTAAGGTCACATTTAGATTGCCAGTATATGACTTCCTTTTCAAGTTCAATAGTAACTATGGACCTATCTCTGCCAGTTTTGGAGATAAAAGGGCAGAAAAGTTTGCAAAGTTCAGTTCATGGTGAAAAGTAGGTCAAAGGTCAATTTCAAGGTCACATTTAGATTGCCAATATATGACTTCCTATTCAAGTTCAATAGTAACTATGGACCTATCTCTGCCAGTTTTGGAGATAAAAGGGAAGCAAAATTTGCAAAGTTCAGTTTATGGTGAAAAGTAGGTCAAAGGTCAATTTTAAGGTCACATTTAGATTGCCAGTATATGACTTCCTATTCAAGTTCAATAGTAACTATGGACCTATCTCAGCCAGTTTTGGAGATAAAAGGAAAGCAAAATTTGCAAAATTCAGTTCATGGTGTAAAGTAGGTCAAAGGTCAATTTTAAGGTCACATTTAGATTGCCAGTATATGACTTCCTATTCAAGTTCAATAGTAACTATGGACCTATCTCTGCCAGTTTTGGAGATAAAAGGGAAGCAAATTTTGCAAAGTTCAGTTTATGGTGAAAAGTAGGTCAAAGGTCAATTTTAAGGTCACATTTAGATTGCCAGTATATGACTTCCTATTCAAGTTCAATAGTAACTACGGACCTATCTCAGCCAGTTTTGGAGATAAAAGGAAAGCAAAATTTGCAAAATTCAGTTCATGGTGTAAAGTAGGTCAAAGGTCAATTTTAAGGTCACATTTAGATTGCCAGTATATGACTTCCTATTCAAGTTCAATAGTAACTATGGACCTATCTCTGCCAGTTTTGGAGATAAAAGGGAAGAAAAATTTGCAAAGTTCAGTTCATGGTGAAAAGTAGGTCAAAGGTCAATTTCAAGGTCATAGTAAGATTGCCAGTATATGACTTCATATTCAACTTCAATAGTAACTATGGACCTATCTCTGCCAGTTTTGGAGATATAAGGGACTAGATGTTATAATTTTGGAGTTACCATAATGTGCCTTAAATTTCGTACAGAAAAAATTAATTAAAATAAAGAAAATGTCATTTTGGTCAAAATTCTTGAAATCGGAGGTGCTCTGAAGTTTCAGAAGTTCAAATTTGATGAAATAATGTCATTTTTGAACACAAGTTGTCTGCTTTGCCAAGCCTTATGTTTTATTTTTCCAGAGTTCAAATTTTTTTATCCATTACCGTACTGCACATTTTGCTTTTACCACCAATATGTACTTTTTGATACAGCGTAACTCGAAAACCGTATGGAATACAAAAAAACCGAGACCACTTCCAGTGTTGGGCTTTACATGCTCTACAAAATGCAAAAAAGAATGGGTCTCTAGCATTAACGGTTCCCGAATTAGAGACAGTTTTCAGTTTCGGTATCTTATGGCCGCTACTCCCGTGAAAATGCACCGATTGACCCCAAATTCATGGAGATGAAAGATGACCTGAAGGGTAACACTTTCCAATAATATTATTGGTTAAGTCTGTGTGGTGTCTGAATAACAGGGCAAAAAAAATTTTTTTCGTAAAAAATTTCATTTTTTTGAAAATTTTGGCCCATTTGACCTTGAAGTAGAGGTCAAAGGTCAAATCCAAGGGTATATTTGAAATCTACACATATGACTTTTGGAAAGCCGTCTATAGAAAATTTTCCCATAACTCCTTCCGTAGGGTAGATAATTAGCATTTAATTTTGCCATTTTTAGACAAGGGTGCATTGCAATGAGTGCCACACCCAGACCCCAATACCGACAAAGCCCAAATTTTACGTGGAACGAGTTGAGATTATAGGTGACCTAAATCCATGAGATGGGTACGGGGGCCCTTACCGTCTAGGAGGAGAAGCGGTAACGGTAGCCGTCCGGCGGAGCCGGCGGAGCCAACGGAGCCGGCGGAGCCGGCGGAACGATCCGGACGGGACCGAAACCATGTGTACCGCCAGCGCTAACGCTGGTGGTACAATGATTTAATAGGTGTTTGCGTTCGTGTTTACATTGATGACTTGATCATATACTCGAAAAATATAGAGGAACATCGCGAACATCTCAGATTAGTTTTCGATAGATTACGAAAAGCTGGTCTAAAACTGAAGTCTTCAAAGTGCAGCTTCGCCCAAACAGAAGTTAAACTTCTAGGATACGTAGTTAGCAAAGAGGGAATTAGAAGCGACCCTGACAAAATAGAGGCTATTAAGAAAATCAAAACACCGCGAAATCAAAAAGACGTACGCTCATTTTTAGGGATGTGCAATTACTATGCCCAAACGCTACCAAATTTTGCAAAAATCGCTACACCATTATACTCTCTCACCAAAAAGAATTGCCCTTTTCAATGGAATGAAGAGCACGAAGAAAGTTTCACCGCTTTGAAAGATATTTTGATTTCTAACGAAGTAATGGCCCATCCCCAACTAAACAAGCCATATAAGCTCTATTGCGATGCATGCGATTACGCCGTTGGTGGGGTCTTAACACAAGAAGACAAAGACGGTCGAGAAAGGGTAGTCCAATATGTCAGTCACACTTTGTCTAAAACCCAAAGGAAATGGTCAGTGTTAGAAAAAGAAATGTACGCCATTGTTTACTGCGTGTCGAAATTAAGGCCGTATTTGTGGATGGCGGACTTCAAAATTTTGACCGACCATAAACCGCTCCGCTCAGCATTCACGAAAGAAATGCGAAACACTAAAGTTCAAAGATGGGCATTGTTTCTCTCTGAATTTGGCGCAGAAATAGAATATATCAAAGGGAAATACAATTACGGGGCAGACGTTATGAGTCGTCTACCGTCGAAAGACGGTGACAAAATTGCTATTATAGACGTAGACACGGAGTGGATTGATCCAGAGGCATATCCGGATGACTATTCATTAGAAAGAATTCCCATAGAAGCAGATGAGCTTGATAAAGAGGGTCTAATTGAGGGGCAGGGAGAAGAATTTGAATCACAAATTAAGGAGGCAGAGACAGAGGGCTCCTCATATGCAATATTTGGGGACTTGTTGTACTCTACACGCCCACCTAATAAAGGTGAACCCTGTTATCCAAGATTAATGCTTCCAAGCGCATACCGCACGCGTGTCATTAAACGAGCACATAGCGAGGTCGGGCACATGAGCGTCTATAAAACATTGTGCAGAGTAAGAGAAGCTTACGTATGCCCTATGCGTGCACATGTGAAACAGTTCATCAGAAAATGCGTAACATGTCTCTCAAATGTTCCTAATCAACAAAAGCCCCCTATGGGAGAAATGCCTTTACCATCCTATCCATTTCAAATTGTTGGCGTTGATCTCATTGGCCCCCTGACAGAATCAAAAAATGGGAACAAATACTGTCTTGATATTATTGACCACCTCTCGGGATGGGCGGAATGCATCCCGCTTAAGAATAAAACAGCCCTAGCGGTGGAAAATGCATTTGCTGACGAATTTATTCCGAGACACGGTATCCCCGAAATTTTGATTTCCGATCGCGGACAAGAATTCTCAGCAAACACTTTTCGAGCCTACTTGGAAGGCCTTGGAATAGAACACAGACAAACGACAGCATATAATCCCCAATCAAATGTAAAAGTACAACGGTTCCAAAAAACACTCACACAATTGATCACACGAATGGTAAACAATAACAACCGCGATTGGGAAAGACAAATTTCTAACGCATTATTGGCATACCGAACATCGGTGAGCACAAGTACCGGACACACCCCTTTTTACCTAGTTTATGGGCGTCGGCCAAGACTGCCATTAACAAGACTCCTGACGGCGAAGACAGACACAAATGCTTTAGAAGGCAGACTGAGCGACTTATCAGATGCTTTGAAACAAGCCCAGGAAACCCTTAAAGCGTCACGTGAACATAATAAGAAGCGGCTAGACGCAAAGGCAAACGCCGACGAAATTGACGTGGGTGACTCGGTAGTTTTATTGGCCCAACCACGCATTCCCTTTACATCAAAATGGTTACCACAATATGAGGTGGTTCGTAAAAGAGGAAAGGTGTTCTGGTTACGTCATCAGCAGACCGGACAGACAAAAACGGTAAATAGAAATAAAATTAGACGGGTTTTAACCCTAGACAAGCAGTAGGTCCACCTACCCCTCAACCAACGACAGCTACTTCGGATACAGTTGCGAAAAAAAGTAAATATTACCGTCCCTGCGACAGACGAAGCACTTGAAATAAGGAATATACAGGTACGAAAACATAAAGGAAAAAGGTAAGATTACTTTAAAGTAAATTGTTATATTCCCTACTGATTGAGATGATTTTAACTTTTCTTTTGAGTTTCTGTGTTCTAGAAATAAATATCTGCTCGGGCGACATGACGAAGCTCAGGAATGGTCTCCTTGTGGAGCAACAAGAAGACTTGAAAATAATAGAAGCAGAATGGACGGTCCTAGTTACAATAGAGAGACCAGTTGTGGTTACGGATATCCGTAAACGATATACAAACATTGTAAATGAAATTAACCAAATTGTGAGAAATGGTTATGCCTCAATACTCGAGAGTAATCAATGGAAGCAACGTCTTCACGCGAGCCTATACCTGTTCTATGCATTAGAAAATGGTGAGTCAACTGTTGCTCCGGCGTTTTTCAGAAGCTGGTCTTCTGATAGTGTGACGACACTAAATGACACGGATAGCAGGTCAGGAGTACGTAATCCTAGACACAGACGCGCCCTTTTTGGTTCCATAGGACAGGCATTTCATTATCTAATAGGCACGGCCACGGATGAGGGTCTCGCACAATGTAAAGAAATTGTCAGACAAACGCGTAAAGAGGGCCTACAAATGGCGCACCGCGTAAACTTTTTGGCCTCCGTGATAAATAAAACAATTGACAACGAAAATCAAAACAGAAGACATATAAATGCAATCCAGCATTACTTAGATACAAGTGTTCGCACGAGATTGAATGACGCGATTTCACTTGCGAATGAGACCGAACAGAAAGTACACCGTCTATTTATAATTTTTAATATCGAAAGAGCGGTCGCGACATTCGAGGAGTCCGTAAATTTTCAACGGATATTAAATGAGCATTTTGCGGAACAAAAGCAGTCGCTGGAACTAGGGAGGTTAACGGAAGCACTCCTGCCTCCTAGTAAATTACAACAGATATTGGACAAAGCGAAAAAGGAACTTATGTTAGATCCTCTCAATTTGGAAAATAAAGAGTGGTATTACGAAAACACGCCAGCGTTTCCTCTTTTTGATAAAGATACCCTTATTTACCGCATAAAACTCCCCCTTGTCAACAAAGGAACGTATTTTCTTTATAATGTTAGAACATTTAAATCCCCATACACGAAACCTGGTTTTAGTGCAAAATTGATATTACCAGCTTCAAAAATTGGATTGCATCCTAAAACTGGCGATATTTTTAATCCTACACAAAGTCTTGGCAAAAATCCTATAGCATGTAACTCGGGACCAATATTTAGGACTGGACAAATTTGCGAAAGAGCTATCATTACAGGAGATCCAAAACATAGAAATTCGTGCGTTGTGGAAATTACAAAAGACTCGAGTTACAGTTCGGCCACGGAAATTGACTCTGGTAAATTCGTAATCGAGACATGGGGAGAAAGACTGTATACTAGGTGTATAAAATCACCAGAAACTTCTATAGAAATTACCCCTGGTACATATTTAATTGACGTAGAAAATGGGTGTTCTGTCCACGGAAACAATTTTATTTTGCCAGGCATCATACGAAAAATCGGCAAAATTTCATTAAAACCAATACAATTTAATTTCACAGAACCTTTTAATATTCACGATATTGTAGTCGAAACAAAAGCAATTAAATTATTAGAAAATTTGGGGGCAAAAGATTTAAAAATGTCAGCAAAGATAAATTTGGCTCCTTTGACTGACACGGAAACATCAAACTGGGAGGAAATTTTACCATCCAACAAAAACATGCTGGGTTATCTGGGGACTGTCGCTTTATTTTTAATACTGGTCATGGCAGGAGTCATTGCATTTCTGAAAATAAAGCGAAAAGTCAAATCGAGGAAATCACAAAAGGCTTCTGCTATTAATATTGAATTAAACACACAATCGCAAAGTGTGGACACAAGTGCTCTTTTGCACACACAAGAAGTCTCTTGTGATATTGGTACGCCACAGCGTAGATTTATGGATCCATTACAATTCATTAGATAGAGGTGGTGAAGGGTTAAAAAAAAAATTGAAAAAATCGCACAAGTTGTTGGGATTTTGTTACTACTTTTAAGGGTAATGCGGATCTATACTAACCGCGACATAAATGTTAAGGCACTGAAACATTTTCAATTTTTCTGATTCAAATTGTTGAATATTTAACATGAATATGCATTATCTTATTTATGACCTATTGTACACCACTGTATATGCATTAATAGTTAAGCGCTATACTTTGTCATTAGTATGTACTTTATTATGCACACTGAATCATTTGATATATTTCTGATTCAAATTGTTGAATATGTAACATGAGTATGCATTATTTTATTTATGACCTATTGCAGGGGCGGATCCAGAGATATTTTCTGACTGTCTTCCAAATTATCTTCGTTGATCCATCTTCCAATTTTTGACCGTCTTCCGACAGAAACATTAGATGGCTGACAATGTAAACTTGAAAATCTGACCGTCTTCTAGAAGACCCAGAAGACGGCCTAAATCCGCCCCTGCTATTGTACACCACTGTATATGCATTAATAGTTAAGCGCTATACTTTGTCATTAGTATGTACTTTATTATGTATATTCAACATTGCGGCATTGATAAATTCAGTTACACAATGAAGGCTGATAAGACTCAACTGTATCTTAAGTTTTGTAATGTACATATATGTGTGTATGTATCTTGTATATATTTAGGTATATCTGAGGTTGTTTTATAGATATGATTATCAATATTGTATACACGTTACCCGCAATGAACGGTCCTGGGCTACAAAGCAGTCAGATCATGCAGTCTACGTTACCACCACGCAACAGCATTCGCCATCGCCAATTCTACAGACTTGATTATCAGCGCAACGATAACCGTGAACTTCAACCCATAACATTGCATTGGTCGTTATCGCAACAAGAGGCTGTGCAGGCAATGACACTGACTAGATCATCAGCTCAATAATCTAAGTAAGGAAGTTAACACGGCGGTCAATAACATTGACTTAATCACAAGCGCAACAGCTATAACAGCAACACCACCAATCAGTTGTTTGAAGCGATCAAATGGACTAACTCCAACTCGCCGTGGAGGCCACTGAGGCGATACTTACAAACTTTTTGTCAACGTGACAATAACAAACGATGAACATATATATATATGGTGTGTAACAAAGAAAGACTTAAAAAAAAAGTGTATTAGTATAACATACATGTCTTTAAGTCCAAAATGACTGATACCAGTCATTTTGAGAGGGGAAAGGGAGGACTGTAAGGGACGCGGTGGCGCCCCTTAGCATGTCCCACGCCCCTAGGATGTCGCGGCGCCCGCGCCTAGACTATAGGATGTCGCGGCGCCCGCGCCTAGTAAGATATATTATAAGGTATTATTATAATGAGACATTAAGGTACATATAAATAGAACAGGTGGTGGGTAGAGAGAACAAGTTAGGTAGTGGGAATAAAGCTGTTTGGAAATCCACGACTCTTGTTGCTCACTTCTTCTCGATCTGTGAACCTAAAATCGAACCTTACAATATATTGATATAGACAGGAATGTGTCAAAGTCAAACAGGCTAATTCAGCTTTGATGAAAAGTGTTAATCGCACACGACTATGAATGACAGTTTTTTTTAAACAACGTCAAACACAATTACTACACTCTTCTCTCCGAACATGTAAAACCCCCTATATCCTTTGATTGACAAGATGCCAATCAAATTCATTAGTTTTAATAGCTGCTGTCAAATAATAACAGCTTGATTGGCAGGTTATATAAACAAACGTCAATCACAATCATTACACGGTGGATCACTATAGTCGTCGAACACATTTAGTTCAAGCTTCCTACACCCTTTGATTGACAAGGTGCCAATCAAATTCAGTTAGTTTTGATAGTTGCTGTCAAAAAATAACAGATCGATTGGCAGGTTATATAAACAAACGTCAATCATCGCGCACTGTGATTTCTCTCGCTGTGAAACAGTGAGTACGCCGAAAGAGAGCGCTAAAATCTGAAGTTAGTAATTAAATTGCAAAATATTTCAAGAGAATATGTGCAACATGTTTCCAAAACTAGTTCTCTTTTTGAACCCTTCAGCGTCTCTAATACGACACTCTAGATTACAAACTATTTTGTAAAAAGAAGAATTTAGCAAAAGCATCCAATTTAAAAAGCAGATTCAAGTAAAGAAATATGACATTTGACGTTATTCTGGAGGTAGCGCATGGGTCATTTCAAAATTAGTTCAACTATGTACCCCAGTATGTGCGTGGAAGAAGGAAGAATAAATGTTTTTGCATTATGTGTGGAATATTGACGGGTTCTTTTACTATCAAAGACTTTCTGCAAATAAATAAATAAATAAATAAATTAATTAATTAATTAATTAAACGATACTAATTCATCTTCATTAAAGGTGACATTCGTGTTGTGGTTGAGGTAAGTGGTTTAATTTTTGTGGGGGTAATTGTCAGCAAGGACCTGTGATAATAAGATAAGTGGATGGGAAAGAAAAATATAATTGTTAACAAAAATATTACTATCCTATTTAACAAACAAACCGCTACTTTGCTCTTGTAACTATTTTGTTGGTTTATTTTACTGCAGTAAAGCGTGGATAAAATAGTTCAAAACGCCCTCACAGTGCCCTTGTTTATGCGACTTCAGCTGCTGGGGTTAGGTGAAGGGGCGAGGACAGGTGTGATTTATTTTTCAGAAACACAGACAGACTACACCTATTCCCGATTACTTTTTATACGCGGTAATATTCTGACGTTTGTCTTGTCTTAACATGGTTGTGACGTCTACCACAAATCTTTCAACACAAAGTCTTAGATCCCCGAGTGAAATACTTATAGGTTTTGGTGACATGATGAAAATCTCTCTTCGTCGAGGTACATTCGACTTCACTAAAGACTGGAACTCACAGTGATGTTAGCTGGTACCTCACGACAACCATGATTATATTTTTAACCAAATATGTTTATCACGAGTGTTGCATCTGAATTTTCTTGATTATTCATTTCATGTATTCACAGAAAAAATAATTTTCGGATAACAGTTTAGTCTGCAATAAAAATGACAAATATATATCATGCAGTTAATTTTTTAGAAACGAGATAAATGAATATGCTCTTAGTTAAAAAGTAAAAATAAAGTCAACTGGTAATTTACTGCATTTGGATTGCAGAAAAAAAAATTAAAACATGCAGTCACCTATATGAATTTGACAGTTTTTTTTTTTATTTTCTACAACTATGAATTTCAAACCTTGTCAATTTAGACTTGTTTTCTAACTAGTCATTGTAAA